>NC_044006.1:26539016-26842706 GCF_900496995.4 Aquila chrysaetos chrysaetos
TGGCTGTGATTTCATATTTGAGTCTCTGCCTATCAAGGCTGTTACCCCAGACCACTATACCTGCACTTGTATGCTTTTCTGTTACATAAGAAAGGACCCTTGAAAGTTCATTAACAGCAGTGCACACAAAAAATACTTGCAATTATAAACAGAGAAGAAATACAATCACTGGCATGCTTTCTTATACTAGGCTGTGGTGTAATTAATTGAGATCCAATGCAGAAGCTAGCTCTTCAAGTCTAAAAAAATGCAACCAAAGCTAAAGCACAAACTAGGAGCAGCTAAAAGTAGAGGATGGAGAGGAGTTCTGTCGAGGAATCAGAGTGACTGAGTCTAAGCTAGCTCTGCTACAGGTCAGTTCATCACCTCTAAAGACTTTGATGCTTTATACAAACTGCTTGTGCCCTTATTTCAAACAAAAATAGCTTATGCAGTGTCTTTGGAACTTAAGATCTATACAGTAGAGAGTTAATACAGGGACCTAGTCCCAAATCATTAACTACTTCAATTATTTAAGTATTTATTAAAATATTACCTACTATCCTCCTCCTTGATCAGAAGAAGATGCTCACTAATGGAGGGTTTAGAAAAATGTGTATTTACAATATACTGAAATTATCACAATAACAGTAATTTCCAAATAATTGGGGGTGGGGTTAAATGCATTTTCTTTCCAAAGAAAGCAACAAAAAACAAGACATGGAATTAACTGAAGTACTTAGCAACTATTTTTTTTCTTTTACATAAGCTCAAACTGTGAATAACCAAACTCATTCCACTGAGTTGGAAGAATAACTTAAAATTCCCAGGTTTTTGCTTCAAGAGGATTAAAGAGCTAACAGGGAATTATTAACAGCGTGTTACATATTTTTAAAACAAGGGTCTACTACTTATCTCTTTCACACCAGCCCATAGCTAGAAACTTACTGCCATGCAAGAGAGAATACACATACACAATATAAGAGTCTGGCGCTCTGATGGCACTGCATGCAGAAATCCTGCAGAAGTCTCTGTGAATTACTGACATCCTAATGACAAAAGTGGACTGCACATCACATCAAGCACTTATACACATGCAGGGACTGTCTTGCCACTGCCTTTATAGCTTATGTAGATATTTGTATCAGTTGCAGTGATGTGGTGTAAAATTGTACTCCACCACAAGCAAGGGGAGAATTCTGAATTAATAGAGCTTTCTAGAAAAGAAGAGGCTCAAGTCGCAAGTGAAAGGAGTGGAAAATTTGGCAAATCAAGTTTATAAACTCCTACTATCACCTCCTCCAGATCCAGGCATGCACTTTCTCATGGGAAATTCTGTGTGTCTTATTAAATTTACCTATCATCCAGCTTCAATCATGTCTATCTTCAAAGTAATAAAAATTATGCCTGCACTAGTTAGCAATGCTATGCACCAGTTTAAGGTGCAAGCTTCTGTGATCAGACTATAATAAATTGTGCCAGTTTCTCCTTGAATTGTAGTTATTTCTGAAACAAGTTATCTTTTCCACATTCTTTCTGGCTACAGAAGGAGATGTAACAGTAATCTTTGTGCAATGCCATTTATAAGCTGAATTTATGTTCCAGATTTGCATGTTAAGTGCCTTACTGGTAAAAGCAGCTCTCAAAGACAGCATGTTTATGCTTCCATTTGTGCTTAAATTTGAATGCTAAAGCAAAGCCAAGTGAAAAAAAAAAAACCCAGATGATTTTAGTTCTTTCTACCTTAAGTGAAATATGGATTGCTTATTTTAATTATTGACTAAGCTTCCTTTCTGGGGGGAAAAACCAACTATTAGCATTTGCAGGCTCTGCCTAGATATCGTTATTTTACACTTAGGCTGTCTCCTCCACAGTTTGAACTCAGGACTACATACACTTCTGAAAAATCATAATGTTTAATGCGCTGAGTACTGTCTCTGCAACACCCCAAAATCATATCTAATGAAGTGTATCCAGTTAGTCATATATTTTAATTACTTTATTTGGATAATCTCTGTCTTCTAAATATGCTTTCTGTTTGCAAAAGGAAGAGCATCACTACTAAAAAGGGCTCATTTGACACAATTTGAGGTTCTGTTGGTTTAAATTGAAGACATATCCTGACATATATTGCCAGATTACTCTAATATGAACTAAATATCTCTTGAGGGATTTTGGTCTTGAAGCACAAGTATTTACACACACATACACGTATGACCAGCAGGTTCGTGCTCCATGTCACATGAACATCCATGTTTTGACCAAAGCCCATCCTACACACTTCCACCATAATACATCTGCCCTCTTTTTTCCAAGTCCCATTACAATTTTATCTTTAAATTTCCTGTTCTCACAGTTGCAGAAAGGACCTTGAAAATGGGGCCTTAGAAAGTCAAATCCCAGTAATCTAAAAAATTAAATTTAAACCAGTCTCTGTACTCATGGGTTAGGGTCACAGATACAGAGAACCTGATGGCTTCAGGAGCAAAGTTCCCAGGCACTAAACAAAATGTAAATACCACGCTTCAAAAGAATTAAGTTTTACATTATATTTACATTATTTATATCTATTTATATTTAGATATTTAGTGCACTTATATAAACACAAAAAGATACACAAAAACTGGGACAAAATCTATTACCTCTTGGCTTACACCCGTGTAAAAGAAGCAATTGCCCTTGTCTTTCATTCACTCTCTCTCAAAACAAGTATTTCGTGATCCACACTTCCTCATGTCTTAACTAATAAACTTTCTGCAGTCCATCACCAGGGGCTTGGGGCCAGCAGAGCAGGTGGCAGCAGGCCATCGAGGCAGCAGCGGGAGCCCTGGGAAGGGCAAAGTAGCCACCAACAGGAACATGGAGGGTGAGGGAAGGAGCTGTTTGCTCTCTGAAATTTATAGCAAAGCACCTTCCTTCTGAACAATTTCTGAAGCCACGGCTCTGGGCATGCAGACTGCTGAAAAACGGCCTAAGATTCACCTAATGCCTTGTAAGCATTTTTCTTAAAAGTCTGGCCTTGTAATTCTTTCAGTTTGACAGTTATCTCTGAGATGGTTTAATATTCTTACTGTGATTTGGTGTCAAAATATGGAAGAAGAAGCAAAGGTAACAGGAAAATTAAAGCCAAAAGCTTTTCAAAAAATGCTACGCAGTCTAATAATCCCTTCTTGCAGATTTGTGCAGAGGGTTCTTTGCAAGAATCATCAGACAATTGTTAAATCTTTCCAGAGCTTCCTATTGTCCTGGCATGGGTGCCATGATCATACTGAGGTTAAAAAAAAAAAGAAGAAGAAGAAAAAATTGATTATTACCTCAAGATTAAACGAAAAGCTGTACCTGCTGTAGGTGCTGGCGGGGTCTGCCTCTGCGGTCTCTGTGAGGAGAGGCCGGGCCGCCCGGGGCCGGACACGGCCGGCTCCCGCGGCCCCGCGGCAGGGCACAGCCGAGCCCCTCAGCCCCGGGCGGGCGCCTCGGGGAAAGCGCAGCTGAAAAAGGGCAAAACTCTGCCCGGCGGCGAGGGGAAAAGGGCGAGAAACAGCCCTGCGAGCCCCGAGGGGAGAGCGGGAGGAGGGGGCTCCAGCCGCCCCCGGAGAGTCCCCTGGAGAGCCGCCGCCGGAGCAGGTGGACATCCATCTCCTGAGGGAGCTGCGGCCTGGGGAGGGGCCCCGCTGGCGAGCAAATGCAGCTTCTTGGAGTCTTCTCTTAAATGCTTCTTTGTCCAAATCACAAAAATCCCATCCAGCCTGACAGATTTTTAGCTCTACAAAAGCAGAATACACACTTTAGGCTGAGAAACTTGAAGTTACTTTTTTCTTCTTTTGTTTTCTCCTCAGTCTATCCTCTCTTTTACACCTTATTCCTCCCTGCTACCCTTCCTTACTGCCCTTCTGTTGCCAGGTGCACAAAGTAATATGTTGGAAACAATGCATGAGAGGAGTGAACAACACAAGCTATTACCTGTTGAAGTCCACTGTGCCGGAGCATCTTACTGTATCATTAAAGGTGAAGATGTGGCTGGGTTTTTTTCACATCTATGGCAACTAATTAAAAAAAAAAAAGTATAAAAATAATCCTGTGAGTGGCCCTGCTATGACGCATCCACAACTAGACCAAACCGAATTAAAGTCTTGAGTAAAAGAGAGTCTATATTGTTCTTTTTGTCAAAGAAAGGTTGGTCAACAGATTACGATGATTATTGCCAATGACATTCAGTGTCTTCTCTTTGTACTTCTTTGGCGTGATACTCCGTTGTGGGAAGATGTTTCTGTCTTATTAGTTTGCACTCTGATTACAGTAAATTACTAAAAGGCTTCAAAAGAAGCTATGCTCAGTTCTTCTCAGCTGGAAGATCAGAGAAAGTGAAGATGAGTAAAATTGCAACAACAACATAAAAAATGTTGATAAATCTACATGCAAGGTGTTTTTTCTTTAGCACCAAATAAAGCACATGTCTGTCTCCAGTGGAAGGAAATTACACTTCATGTTTCCCAGTAAGTGTTTTCAAGCAATTGTTTTTTTCAGAGAGGAATCAAAATTGTTCAAATATTTTCATTATATTTTGATCGCAGATTTTCATTATGGTTTGAATTTTGATTAAAATTCTACTGAGAAAATCCTCAAAGCAAAACCTCTTTTTGACACTGATTTCAATATTCCATTTAAAAAATTAAGATTCTGGGTTTTTTTACTTCATTATTTATTTTATATTTTGTTATATTTCCCAACCTCTTAATACAGCTTGTGTGCATAACTAGGAAATAATATAATCTGGAAAGTGGAAAGCATTTCAAACAGCTCTAAATAACTCAATTTAAAATTAAAAAATAACAGAATATCTCTACCATACGCATGTGATTACTACCAGAATGCCATAATATGAAAAAATAAATTACCCCCCCTTCCAAAAAGTTTAGTAATTACTGTGGCAATTCAGATGAAATTATGAAATTATTTTTTCCTCCAGTTTTTTAACATCTGAAGTTTTTCTCCTCCCCTCAAACTTTGCATATTTGGAAGTTTTTGTTCTGTTTGAAAAAGATTTTTTTAATAATAAATTTTGAATTTTATCACTAGGCAGGAAAATGTAGTCTTTCTTTTCCTCTGATAAGATTAGGAGGCCTCATTTAACACAGTCATTTCAAAGACGAGGTCATACATTATATTTGCCAAGAATGAGTGTAAGCCAGAAATGAATAATAAATAGATCCCATAATTATAGAGCTTCTGGAGTCAGGCTCCTCCAGTTTGGAACAGTGGGCCAATCTCCTCTTACTCTTGAAGCATTTTCTTTGCAGAAAGCGTCACTACCAGAAAAACATGAAATAATTTTTATGTTAAACACTGACAAGGACCTGAAAATGAATGAATAAATAAAAATAATTCCATAAATTTTCACCACAGCTAGAACTGTTGTTTTATTACACTGCTGAATTGCTAGGTTTTGATTATTACTATTTTTATTCCCTGAAGAAACTAATGCTTTCTCTGGAAGAAAGAATTGAGCTTTACCTGACTTAGTCTTTCTACTCCACTGCAAGTACAGTCTGCAATGTCACGTTGCATGACTAATCAGTCAGGAGAGAAAGACGATTCCTGGTACATTTAAGATAAAATCCTGCTTTCAGCCACCCTCTAGAAGAGACTGGCTGGGATGATTACTAGCTAACTGAGGGACTTCCAGTTGGACTGCGAGTAACCAGCTATGCATCTTCAATTAACTCTTGAGCCTGAAGGCATGAATATATACTAAAACCCACCAACTCTCTTGAAAAACTGTGTGAAGTTTACACAGAATCCAAGCGCTCCCTTAAATTCAGCTATAAATCAAGCCCCGGGTTAAATCCCGAACTCTGCTCCACCAAAATTAATGAACCCTGTGGGGCGGTGTTTGCAGCCAGCCTTGGGACTCAGCTGCCCGCCCAAAATATGAGGATAGCCAGGGCCTTCCTCTTCCAGTCCTTAGAGGAAAACTCCAGTGCTACAAAGGTAGCTGCTGCTGCTGAGCTGATACCACAGCAGAGATGAAGGGAGGCGGTGAACCCATGCCAGTGGCAGGTTTTCTTTCCCTGATCCAGCTCCCTGCCCAAGATGAGCCTGCAGCCAGCGGCGGCACAGCGCAGTGGGGAGCAGGAGCCAGGCTGACAGTTCCACCCCACCAGAAGACACCTCCTGCCCTTGCAGAGCTGCTCCTTTCAGGGCCTAGGGCTCGGGACGAGCATGGGGTGCTTCAGCCATGGCTGATAGTTACAGGATGGTACAGCTGGAGACCAAACTCTTAAGTGCAGCTGAGGCACAACCCTGAGTTGGCCAGAGCCTTGAGAAGTGTCTATCTAGGCTTTTCTGTGTAGTGTGCTCCCCAGAGTGGCTGAAAGAAATTTTATACAAATAAAACAAGCAGTTCAACCTCTTAAACAGAAAACCAGAAGCTAAGAGGGACTCCCTCAGGAGCTGCACTGCTTTCAGGCTTGCTTCCAGGTACCTCAGTGACCTTCCACACCACAGCAATCCCTATGCCATCCCCCTGCAGCTTAGCTGTCAGTGCCTGCAGCCTCACTGCCGCCCTGCACTGGTGGCAAGGGCCACGCTCCCACTCCGGGCAACCCCAGCACCAGCTCCCCATCCAGGGAAGACCTCCCCTGCCTTCAGGATCACCTCTGTCCCAGGAGGCACAAGACAAGCGTAGAAAGACCAAACATGCTGTCCCTTCTGGGCAAAGTAACATGTATCCACTGGTTTAGCTCATGCTGATCAGCAAAAGCCAGTTTTCTTGAGGAAAACTCAGATTTGCTGAAGGAAAATGACAAGTCTCAGGAAGATTGTTCATCACCCACCACGTGGAATTTAATTACAGTTCCAGTCCATCCCTTTTTCCTCTTTCGGTAAGTAGTAGATATTTTCGTTCACATTTCCTTCCCATACAAATAAACAAATACAGATGTATTTGCATGGAGCAAAGCAGTTTGGGATGTTGGGAAATTGGTGACCTTGTTCTTTGGGTGGTTTCTGTGCATTTTTCTTTCATTCCCTTATCTATGAGCAAACGTTCCTGACACAAACTCATCCCAATCAAATAATTTTCAGAAGTTGAAGAACAAGTTAGAACATGTTAATTTATGAGCCTCTGTTTTATAGTTTCAGCTTTTCATCTCAAACCTATGGAGTATTACACTTTCTCATTTTACCTATCTTCAAAGAGATTTTTCACATATTTTCTTTTTCAGATTTTACCTGTAATGGAGGAGACATTTTGCTGGTGTAGACACTGTTAAAGAACAGGTGCAGTATATTACCTGAGATTTTGTTTCATAACTCAAATTTTAAACATTTAAAAACCCATCAGTTTGTGACTGAAATGACTGTCATTAGACTTTAAATAAATACACACATGACAATCCTACTGCTGAATGTGCTGCACGGTAGTGATCAAAGATCATTTTGCCACTGCCTACAACTGGAAATAGAAGGTGCCATTATATAAGCCAGTCCAAATCAGATTTATACAATAGTATTCTGTTAGTATAGTTACTCATCCAATGTAAATAATTAAATCCTTTGACTCAAATCCTTTGATTTAAATCCTTTTAAAAATTAAATCCTATGAAGTCAAAATAGCATGAAGCATTTCTGTCTCCTCACTTCTCTTCCCACTCTAAAAACTATCACTTCAAAAAATAAATTTCCAGAATAGCACGAACAAAAGATTTTAAACTACTTCTTAAAGACCTCCCAGTAACTTCAAGTTATTTCCTGGCTTGCATGCAGACAGAACTGTAATGATTTGAAGTATTCAGTATCTTCATTGTAATATAAGGAAAGATGATAAAAGTAAGACGGCGATTGCAAGCCTCATTTAAGCAATGACATTGACATAATGCCTGGATTTTTTTAGCCTTTCATCTGAGAATGTGTATTTTAAGTACTATTAAATATTAAAAATAAATACTTTTGATTTAATAATAGCCAGTAGAAAGTTTGTCACATCTTTAAACAGTTAGTCCAATTATTCTAGCCAAACAATTCTCAAAACAAAAACCTGTATCAAACTAACGAGTATTTATTGAGCAATTATTTCATCATTCACTCCAGAGCAAAATCTCTCAATTTTGCTCTCATATTGTTTCTGCCAAGAAAAGCAGACATTTGCCATTCTCAAAGTAAGACATCCTTCATGATAAATTGTCTTTTCTTCTAACACTACTAGTTAACCAACAGCAATTTAGATCAACTGTATGTTAAGCCAAAACCTTAAGGGAAACCCTAGCTCTATAACTTTCCAAAACAATGAAGATAAAATATGCCAGGTAAAATGTGCTATGAAACTTTTTTTCCCCCCCTTCACAGCCTCACATAAAGCAACAACAAGTATTGTGTGAAAATTCTCGGACTAAGTGTCTCTCTGCAATACAGTCATAGAAATTATTTGGTCATACAGGTAACCGAGCTAGCTTTAAAACAGCAAGTTCAAGTAGTAGTAGTAACCTCGTTATGACAGTGCAGAGTTCAGTTAGTTAGGGATCATTTACCCTACCAATACAGTACTTTTTGCAGCTGCAGTGTAAGTATGCTATAATTATCCTTCTTATTCTACACTTTCCTTTTGCCCTGCAAATACTGAAAATATGAGGGGTAAGTGATGGCAGATCCAGACTTACTTCTAACATTTGCAAGGGAAGATGAAACTTCTATCCGGGAATATCTCATGAGACTAATAGAATGGGTTTTTTGAGGTTGTTTTGAACAGGCGAGATTCTGATAAAGGTGTAATGAAACTGCATCCGTATCACCATTTTTTTTCAAGGCATATTCAGTCCAAGTAAAATCAGAGGGAGATAGAAGACAGAAAGTTGCTTCAAACTCCTACTGCACTGATGATATTTTGAGAAAAAGAATTAATCCCATTACTCACTGCATTTATGCAAGAAGAGTTGTCAACATAACTTCACTTGTTGCATGCTATTGAAATATTTAGTAGACGTTGGTTTCATGTGTATGCCTGTACAGTCTTCTAATGACAGCAAAACATTTCCATCACCTATGAAGTAAGTCTACTGTGATACAAATATGGTAGTACATTATAAAACTTTCTGTATTGACGTTAGGGCTAGCATTGTAATAGATTTAATGATTTCTACAACCAAATTGACCGTCATTTTGAATACTGTGTTGTTATTACTGCTGATAGGAAAAAAGACTAGATTTTTTTAACTGTTCAAATACAACTGAGTATTTGCAGACGTTGCTTTAAGCAAGCTTAGCAGTGGAAAACTAGTGTTGCAAGTAGATCTTCTAGACACACTGTTATTTTTCCTATAGTCCCTGCAGGCTAGCCTATGAAGCTGTGCAAAGCTTTTTCTTTGGAGATGCTACCAAAGAATCTTGTCACTCAAACTCTCCTTCCTTTTCTTCAAACTGGAGAATAGACCAGAGGCAGATCAATCAGTTGGGAGATGAAGAGTGTTATCCATCATTCTTCAATAAGGCAAGCCCAAGAAAGGCAATTAATCATGTTTACTGAAACATAGCTAAATCTATTTCTATTTGGAGATGGATTTACCTGAATACATCTCTCAACTCATCAAAAAATTAGAAGTGACCAAGAAAGCCCTAATAATTGGCTTAACGGAAGACTTACATTCTTATCACACTAATGTTATTGTATTAATAGGCCTATATTGATTTTTGTTACCTCAGGATTTGGTTTTCGCTGTTTTCAGTCCTGGACATGCCTGCTAAAAATATTAATATAGCTAAAAATTGATGGTTTTGTGGATGCCCTACTGCTACTAAAAGAGGAAAATTTGGAAAGACTTCTCAATCTGAAATTTATAGCACCCATTAAGAGAGTGTACTTTCTGTAATTACAGCTGTGGGGGAGGAGGGTTGCCATACATCATGATGCCAGTATATCATGTGGAAAAACCAATATAACAAGCTGTTGCAGATTTAATCATGGAGGACCTTTCCCTTCCCTTTCCATTTCTTTTCCCTTTGCATCAAATCCTGCATGAATCACTGTTCAATTGTTTGCTCTCAGTTTTAGTGTATATGATCCAGCATTGAAGAAACATGTTAAACATAGTCAAATTTCAACAAATAGTAAAATGTACTGTGGTCAAACTTGGTAAAAATATGTAAAATGCATTAGTGATTTAGTGCACTGTAGGCTTATTTTTTATGAAGATTTGTCTTGCATTATGCACTTGAGGCCTCCACTGACGTACTAAAAATATTTGAATATTTAATGGAACAGAGGTTGAAGTCACATGCCAAGGCACAATTTAGAGTAGTGCACTTACAACATGGATGCAGGTTACTCCACTAGTTTCTTCTCTTTGCCCACCTAGCATGCATGTAGGATTGGCACCTGTGTGAATTTGGTTGCCAGTAAAGATGCAGTCTGGATACACAGTCCTGGAGCCCTAGCAGGTTGTAGTAAATGAAACCTCTGTCGTCAATTTGTGCTGCACTGGCCTTTAATGTAGAAGTAACCAGACTGAACTAAACTTGAAAACATACAGTCTCTAATGCCTTGTCAGTTCTTCTCCAAGTACTAGTAGGGCTAGCTCCAGCATCTCTTCTGCCCCTTTGGGAAGGTGTTAGGTCTGCAATGACTGCCGATTTATCCCAGTGCACCTGTAACTGAAGTACTGGGACATGGAGTGGAAGGACCAGAGAGTAGTGGCATTAAATTTAGAACCTGGTAGGATTCCCAATGGCAACAGGCAGCAGGCACTGCTGTATTCTCACCCAGTGAGAGTCACTGATCACCTTAAATGATAGTATCGGGGTCTTTCTATATCTGTATTCAAAGACCACCACATCCACAATTTCCAGTTTTCCTGCTGTCAGATCCCTTTCTCACTTGCAAGTTCTATATAAACACGTGGCAATATTGGAGATACTCATCAGAAGAGTAACTGTAAAAGAAAGTAAAGACAAGATGCCTCATTACTGGTGTCAAATTCAAATGATTTTGTTTCATTATAAACTAATGGAATAAAGTCAACATGACTTAATCTGTGCTTTTCATTTCAACCTAAGAAGTAAAACTTTTGTGTGAACTCAACTCATGGTGTATTACCATATTATATATACATGGAACACTATGAAATGCTTTATAGCAGTATGTAGTTCATATTTTAACCTTTCTGATATCTGAACAATTCAGAACTGATACGACGTGTACGTGATCACAGAGAGAAACACTATTTTTTAAAAGAAATTACATGTAATGCTTAATTTTCACTTTTTATTGTGATTTAGAAACTTGGAAATACCAGATCTGCCATGAAGTGGAACCCTCGTCTATGGTTTAGATACTGGAATAAGTGAAGAACATAAGAATTACTTTTAGAAAAGAAGTAGTGGAGAAGCCCTGATTAGGTCCAAGGAGCAGTTCTGGTAATCTCTCTTTAACAGAGTTTTGCCAGGGTGACACATCTCTGTGTTGATATTGCCCATAATATTTCAGTGGACCCCCTTCACAAAAGCACAACTCTTGCCTCAGTCATGGGGGAGGACTGAAGCTGCAGTCACAACATAGACACTTAACCTGATTGTAGACTAGGAATCTATTGGCTGCAGTATATAGGCTAGTGCATACTAATCTTACTTGCTGAGAAGACAAGAGGCTTTTTAGCATGTCGAGTGCATCCAAATTAGGGTTAAGATGGTTCCAAACACCCCTATAGCCCTATCCTCACTTTGTCTCTCCTTCTACCATGCAGCCTTCTAACAACTTTTGCAGTTTTTAGGTGAGAGCAATTAAAGAGGGGATTAAAAAAGTCAGGTAGGAAACATTAAAATAGTAATAAATTAATTAATACATATAAAAATAATAAGAACTTTTTTATTATTAATACCACACTCCTGAAGTTAATGAAGATGATGACTTTTTATTTTGCCATTTTGATGTTTTGTGTTGTTGCTGTGTCATCTTTGAGGGGTCCATGGTGTTATCTAGTGCCGTGCTGTCCAGCCTCAGCAACTGCAGGAGCTATATGTTAACCCTGGAATATTCCTTTCCTTCTCCCTTCTCCTCAAATGTGAGAGCAGATTGCACCATCATGCAAACCTACATGTCCTAGAACTATCTCCTATCTTTTCATATGGTCCCAGAGGCAGGCCCCAGTTCTGTGTTGCCTGCAGACACAGGAAGAAATAGTTGCTGACTGAATATCAATTCTGTGTTTCCAGTGGGTAGAATGGGAACAACCCACAGGATGCACTGGGCTCTTGTTTGGACCACACTGACCTATATGTATGGGGATTACTGCCAATAATATAAAACAGAAACAGATTCCACTACTAAATACATAAACAGATAAAACAATTTGTTAAATATGGACTTAAGTCTGTCTGTGTATGTGCAATTATGTTTAAATGAGTAAAGTGATACTTTGAGCAGAACGCTCCATTTCCAAACAAAAATATTCCATTGCACTTGTAACACATAATGACATCATCAAATGTCCTTTTTATACCAGTTGTCAAATGATTTTTTTTTCTAAGTGCCCTTTGTTATTCTCTGTCAAAATATATTATCAGGAGCTGTTAATTTACAAAAAGGCATAAAGTGTTGCAGGAATAGATTTGCTGGCACTGATAATACATGAGATTTTTTTTACTTTGGAGAATAAATGAAAGAAACAAGTTACATTACCTTGCCAGGGTGTCACACTGCTAGACTTTTCTTCGCAAAGAAAGAATTTCTCAGAAGTAGAGTTGAAAAAAATAACTATTTTAGCTTCCATTCAGTTATCCACCATAATCTAACATGTTGGCAAACAGAAACAAGAAAGTATATGCATATGAAAGTGGGTGTCTCTGTATGTGAAAAACTGGATAAGCACTATTCACAACTCTTTGGAAACCAGAAAAATAGCTCACAGACCCATTATATCTATCTATATCTATATCTATATCTGTATCTATATCTATATCTATATAAATGCAAATATTGCCCATAACTACTGTTAGCAAGGCAGATAAAAAAGCAGACCACTGATCAAGCCTGAACACTTCTTGCTATATATCGCTAGTTCTTTTTGGTAGAATATGTTGCCTATCCTTGTACAATAAAATAACAATACTACTCAAACTACATTTAAAAAGCTATAAAGAAACAAATTGCATTTTAAATGACCATTAAGAAACATTTCAGACTGCACGATCAATTCTGCAGCTGAGAAGAGGAATGAAATCTTGCCACTAGACCCATCCAAAATTGAACTATGAAATGGGCTGGAAAATATACTGCTGAACCCTTTGCCAATAGGAAAACGTATTAAATCAATGAAAGAATATTTAGGTAATTAAATTTTTGTAACCTGAGGTAAGAAAAAGAATGTGATTTGTCATAAACAATGAGCAGTGCACTCCATTTTTTGGATGAAATAATCAAAAGCAAAGTATCAGTGTTCCTGCCTGGATTCTTCATTTTCTTCTGTGTATCCATCCCTAAGAAATGATCTCCCACTTTGCTGTCATTATGAGAGGAACTTGTATCTCATAAGTACAGAAGAGTTGCTCGGTTTTGTCAATTAATGTTTTTTCTATCAAAAGATATCAGCTCATGAAAAAGTAATACAGATCAGGAAAATGTGGCTATAGTTATAATTTATAGAATCATAGAATCATTTATGTTGGAAAAGATCATTGAGTCCAACCGTCAACAATACCCACTAAACCATGTCCTGAAACGCCTTGTCTATGCACTTTTTGAATACCTCCAGGGATGGTGACACAACCACTTCCCTGGGCAGCCTGTTCCAATGCCTGACAACACATTAAGTAGAGAAATTTTTCCTAATGTCCAATCTAAACCTCCCCTGCTGCAACTTGAGGCCATTTCCTCCTGTCCTATCACTAGTTACTTGATAGAAGAGACCGACACCCACCTCGCTATAACCTCCTTTTCAGGTAGTTGTAGAGAGCGGTAAGATCTCCCCTCAGCCTCCTTTTCTCCAGGCTAAACAACCCCAGTTCCCTCAGCCGCTCCTCATAAGACTGGTTCTCTAGACCCTTCACCAGCTTGGTTGCCCTTCTCCGGACACGCTCCAGCACCTCAATGTCTTTCCTGTAGTGAGGGGCCCAAAACTGAACACAGTACTCAAGGTGCAGCCTCACCAGTGCCAAATACAGGGGAACAATCACTTCCCTGCTCCTGCTGGCCACACGATTTCTGATACAGGCCAGGATGCCGTTGGAATTTGGTGTAAGAGAAAAATTAATTTATATAAGATGAATCACGGTCGCAATACTTTTGGAATGAAATATTTCTAATTAGCATTTTAGAATTAAAATTTTAGTCTATAAACAGCTTTCAAATTCAAAAGTTTTGAAGTCTTAGTTTAATACCCTAATGTTGGCAAAAGGAAATGTTAAGGTGATTTTAAAAAAATGTATAATTTTCAGATAAATGTGTTTAATTCCACTTTTTAAATGGGGGAAAAAAAAGTGATATTTTCTGTGAAACAAAGAATGAACTTCTCTTTTTTTTCTGGTATATATGTACATTTACACTACATCAAGTCTATATATGCTGCCTTCTACTTTAAGCAAATTGGCAAGGACGTGATAAAGAAAAATGTGTACAACAACAAATTCTTGGATGAGAACAAATATATAGATACACCTATATATTTGTCTGTGTCCTATATATAGCCATGGATTATAACAAAACTCACAAAGATTTATTTATCTTTGAATTTTCAAATTAGGTTTAAGTGGGTCAACAGATCCAAAAGATACTAGCAGCAGACAGACAAGGAGCTGAACTACCTTACCTTCACTTCCTTAAAAAACTAGGCTAAAAGCTAAATCTTAGTTTGGTCAGGATAAATTCCTTATTGAAGTCAAAATGAGTTGCAATCAGAGAGATTAGACAGACCAATGAAATACCGGTGGTACTATTAAAATCAAGTTCAGTTATCAATGCGATTTTCCCATTCACAGCAAAAGGTCTAACTCTTCACACAAATGTGGCCTGTTTTCGGTTAGGCTGGATTCTAGAAGAAAAAAGCCTGTGACTGAAGTCTTGCAAAATATTTAAATATGTGCTTCAATTAAGTGATCCCATTGTCTTCATTTTGCTTACAGTATGTGGGGAGAAAAATTACTGAAGTCATGAGGGCAGCGTGAAGAGTAAGAAGATATAAGAATAAAAAAATAATCAGTGCAGTTTTAAAATTTGTATGTCTGTCAGGAAAACATTTTAAGCTTCATTAGCAAAAACTGGTTAAATGGTATCTCCTTTCCATCAAATATAGATATGAATAAACATTCTTCCTTTTCAGAATACCTGGTCAGTTATGCCCCTCTCAGGATGCACAGTTGATGTTAAATGATTAAAATGTTTTCAAATACATGCACATCTTGTAGAACATATTAAAGAGGACAAGCATATGGTCTACATATTCTGTCACTTATTTTAGGTTGTATGTTCTACATACACATTAGTCTCTATTAGAAATGATAGCACCAAGAGTAAAAAGGGGTTTATTATTTGCTGCAGGGTCTACTTTAAAGTTAGAAAAGCATTGTTCTACATTAAACATTAAAAGCTTTGAAAGACTTTAAGGAACCTGTAAAACTGTTCCAAATTAGAATATTATCATCAATCAGTAATCTCTTGAACAAATAAAATGCATTTATTACTTGTTTCATATTCATAAATGCCATTGGTTTAATTAAAATGTTTGAAAAATAAAAGGCACAGATTTTTTCCACAACTAAGCTTGAATTAAACATGCAAATGTCTCCTAGCCATGACTTATCATGAATAATTGACTTAAAGAGAAAAAAAAAGGGCAATAATTTACATCTTATCTGCTTTTCCCTATCAAAAAATCAGCAGAAGCCAGGCGGAGAACAGAATTTAAAAGTTCCAAATTCCAAGGATTTTCTAAGTTTGCGTAATAAATGTGACAACCCTCATGCAGCATTCCTTTTATCACATTAGTTCCACAAACCAGTTTATCTGAGTGCATTGTTCACATAGAAAAAATTCTCATTTATTTATAATTGCCTAATCAACTGAAACTTAATTGCATTATGCTGTAAGGACCTTTGATGAAGCTTTAGAAATCTGCATAAACATTAATAATTTGAAGTCCTAATTAATAAGAATTAACAAATAAACTTCAAAAGCAATGAAAAAGCTGGTTTTTATTTGCTTTGTACAAACTATACAGTATACTTTCATCACCTCTTCAATTTTCTCTTTATATATTCTTCAGTGAAAAGCAGTAAGCATGGAGACTTTATTAGAAGGAGGAGTTTAATGGCATCCAATAAGCATAAGCGTCTTTTCTGACATTTAAATTTCCAATAGCTAAAAAAAAAAATCTGTCGGTTAAGTTAATTTTCAAAATAAAATGTTTTGTAATTCAAAATCACTCTGACTTATAGAGAACTCCTTAATATAATCAAAGCTTTCATTATTAAAGTATTTTTAAAAAATAGTCATATTTCTTCATGTAGAGATGCTGCTAGCGTGGAATGCATAGTGAATCTTTTGAAGTCACCTGAGTCACAAGAACATAAAGCTGAAATAAATGAGTTAGGAAATCACATGTAGCAGCACAGAGAGAGAGAGAAATAATACTGGGTGAAATCAGCATTATCTGTCTCAGACATGAACTATGCAGAACAGTGCATAAAGGGGAGAAAACCAACAAGTCCTGGTGTAAGAAGAGCCTTTTCTGTCTATCAAGATGTGGAAAGTATCAATGCGTGGCATTATGATCTCAGGTGTCCTGTGTAGCTACACCAGAAGTGCTAAACAGAAATAAAGCTGAACATATTTCCAGAGTCTAGGAGGGTATCTGTACAGATATCTATTTCATTAACTCTTCCCTTTCTCCTTCTTCTCTTACCCCACACTTGGGGGGAATTCAGACATCAAGATGTGAATGTTTTTACAGTTCTGACTGGAAGGTGGTGATTTTACTGACCTGCAAATAAATCCTTTTAAGTAGAGAAGTATATATAAGGAAATTTTTAATGATTATTTTGGAGGGATTCCTGAACTCATTAAAACACAGAAAAAAAGAAAAAAAGGTAAAAAAAAAAAAAAAAGGTAAAGGAACTCCAGCATTTATTTTTCTATGTGATTTCTACATAAAATATATTTTTTCTGATGTTCTCTGGTCATGAACTGTGAATTTACAACACTGAGCAAATCCAGTAGAGTGCAGATTAATTTATATCCCCTATATGGCCTAGTGTCTCAGAGCTCTAATATGCTACTTGCTCTATAAACTCAAAACAAAGAAATAGTTACATCTTTTCTATTTCAAGACCCTACACACTGTGAACTCAGCAAGAGACAAACAGCAAACACTGTCAAACAGAACAACAAGCAAATAGGTCAGCACAGCAGTGCAGAGCAGCCTTAACACTGCACAGTTGTTAGTAAGCATAATGGCAAGCAAAGTTAGGAAAAGTATTTGAAGGCAGAAAATAAGATGCTGTGATGCTCCTCACAAATGCAGTATTAAATAGGAGGCATGGCAGAAGATACTTGGTTTGGGGTAAGGAGAATAACAAGGACGGATGAGGGAAGCTGATAACTTCTATTTGGGTAGGGAGAAGGGGATGAGAAGAAGGAGTATAGGGCAGATGATGAGATAGGGTGAAACACTGGGTTTGGATAATAATGAAGAAAAGAGACTGCAGCTAAAAGGAAATTTGCATAATGTGCCATACCTCCAGCTAGTGTAGGTTAGCATAGTTTTATTGGAGTCAGTAGAGCTAAGCTGATTTACAGAAAGGAAAGAAATAAAATTTACTTCCTGCGTAGAAATCACTCCTGTTATTGTATCATTTTTTCTAAGGTAGATTTTTACTCTTAAACAATCCCACCAAATTAAGTCTAAAAGTAATGCTCTTAATATATATAAAAAAATTCCCAAATAACAAAAAGGACTGACAAAAAATTCTCTGGCAGTATTTAAAAAAGCACCTATATCTGTAATAAGATAAGGAAAAGAGAGATTTACTTGGAATTTATTTGTGGCCTCCTCCACCATATAGCTAATATATGTGCAGTACAAAGATTATTGTTTAAACTAACTGTAACCCTTTGAATTAAAGGATAATAATATGGTAATTTCATATAGCATTGAAAATGCCAAAATAATTTGAAGAGATCAACAGAGCATAAATTCCACTAACTCAGTTCATGCCTATCAAGTAACAGGACTGCATGATATAAGAAAACACAAAGAACTTCAGCAATAAATGATGGGGAACAAAAATATAAAACAAGTTACTATGATTTAAAAGCAACTGATTAAAAAGAAATGGGATATTCACCTGCCTGATTGTTGTTCATTTCCATCAAACTTTACAGCTAAGTTTTAATCAATCAAACATGACTGGTAACCAGAAATACAGGAAAGCAGTAGGACTGAGCAGTACTCCAGATATTTAGGATCAAGATTTGAATTTCCAGATTTATAGACTGTTTGAATCAGGATGGGGTATATTTATAAAGTCATACCACAATATGATTATACTGTACATGAAAATGTAACACAATGTTTAATTCATAGCTGTAATCTTCTGCCTTTTTTCAAATTCCAGTATCAAGCTCCTCAACAAATCTTCTGCAGAACACTTAACATTTACAGGTGGGATCTTTTGTATCAATTATAACCTTGCACAACATTTTTTCACATTCTTCCCTTAAAGTGCACTTACCATACTGTCTGTCTCTTCAAAGACTCTTACATCTTCATCCCCAGGAACCTCTGAAACCAGTACATGCTTGTGAAGGCAAAATTTGCCCATCACCATCTGAAAGCTACTCTATCTCATTGTATAATACGCAATTGAGGGTCAGATTTTCAAGGTACAGTTGGTGGTATTGCCTTGTTTAGTACAACATAAATTATCTAAAATGCTTTAGGAAAATGTGAAACAAAATTAATTGAATTCTGCATGAAGAAAGACTTATTGCAAAAGGTGTATTGCTGAACAAAGTATGTCTTAACATGGCTGCTATTGTTCTGATGAACTGAACTCAATCCAAAGTAAGTGGAGTAAACAAAGCAGGAACACAATTTATTGCTAGATTTCCTTGACCTTCTCAGATCTGAAAGACTGAACCAATATTTGTTCCTCCTTGCTGAAATGACACCTGTCATTCTTCAGCCATTAACTCCAGTTTCTAGTTTACAAATATAGCACAGTTCAAGTAGCAATACATAGCTTTTTTAGAGCACTGAAAGTAAGATCCAAGTTAAGCAGTACAGCAGTATCTTCTGTATTTTACATATCTAAAAATATTCACTTCCTTTTATTTAAAAGACTAGAATTCCAATGAAAAGCTGCTTACCCGTCAGTCTCTGACTCATCACTAGTTGCCACCAATCCAATTTCCTTTGCACATAATAACTTGAGGTCAGTCTCTTTTGTTTCCTTGTGTGAAATGATATTTCCTTGTACCATTTTTCTATAATATTCATAAAAATAGAAACTCGATTATCTGATATAGAGAATCAGACCAAACCAGTTGTCCAATAAATAAGAAGTTGCACAACTTTTGTTGACTTCTAAAGGACTATTATAACTGTAGAAATTAATATTTCCATGTCCATAAGTTGATATCTAAATTCATCTTTTGGGGGCTTTGTTTCTGTGAGGTAATTCATATCTTGAATCAAGGAGCCATGCAGATCCATAAATTAACAAAATACATCACTTCTGGGTGCTAAAAGACTGTGATATGGAGAAAAAAAAGTTGTCAATCAGCTAACCAACTTCCTGCATAGATAGGACATAGATAGGTCAGAGGACATATAAAAAAAACTTATATCTGATTTGTGACCAAAGTGATTTATCGTTCCAACTCCAGCTGTCTCAGGCAGAACGGTAAGCTTCCTGGTCCTTCCAAAATGGAAGATTTTTCTAAAATACTGAGAATAAAACAGCAGGTGGAAAGGAAAGTGGTGCATCAGATCACTGGAAAAAAGTACTGCAACTGCCTAAATGCTTTTCTGAACCTTCAAATGATTATTAGGTTTTTAACAAAGAAATAAAGATCTCCTTCCAATCCTCGCAGTTTTACAGTGTAAGATCTTTCTCATGCATTTGTGCATGGTCACTGCAGTTTAACGCACCTTAGAAGGAGCGGGGCTGTATAATATACTGGCTTGCTTATACTATTACAATACATTTAGGAGAAGGAGGCTGAAGACTATTAATTCCAAGCTCATTTCATGTCAAAATGGTTCATTCCCAATGAGATTGAGAGCCACCAATAAGTTCCACCCATTTAGAGTTTGCATGTAGAAACTGTGTTAATATGTAAACCGATATATGACATATTAGATCGTCCAGGGTAAGACATATTTCACTGAAAATTTCAGTGAACCAACAGTGAGAGAGGAGGGGTTTGGGGTTTATCCTTTGCTGAAATGAGGAGTTCACAGTTAGCCTTTCAAGTACGAGAAATGATACCTAGCCCAACAAAGAGATGTTTGCATGTCTATGTAAAACCAGGCATTAATTTGGACTTACGGTCAACCTTGTCCTAGAGAAGGAGTAAGTAGATGACATTTTTGGGAGAAAAACTGTCTGGAGATTGGTAGACTTCAGAGGAAAAACTGGCTGCAAGAAGTAAAATGTTACATCAAGAAAAGTATACTCTGATGAAGGATGCTCAAAGAGGAGTTTCGTTAAATAGGATGCAACCAAAGGCATCATAATTGCACAGTCTGCTTCTCTGCCTGCCACCACGTTAGAAGATCACAGCTGAGGGAGAAAGAGAGTTTTCTGGTTTGTAAATAATTTAAGTACATTCTTCTTTCAATTCTTTGCCCATCCATTACTGAATTTCAATACACTCTGTTGTCAGTTTACAGTGTTATTAATTCTTCTATTTGCGCATTATTTTACCCTGGCTGGAGTTTAAATCATCTAATGTAACTGGATAACCACAAGGTATTCCTCACCAAAAGGTCTGGCTAAAGTACAATATGGAAACACTAAGCAAGATGAGATCCTTTTTATACGCTTCATACAGTTTGGAGTCTAAATGAAACTGGGATTTAATACTGAATGAGTTACAGGAGGCATAACAGACACTTTAGGCAAAATAATTTAGAAACACATCTACTTAAAAGAGGAAGTTGCAATAAAACATTTCCACACCATTAACCGTAGGTTGTGCACTTATTATATAAAGAATCCATGATGAAGAAATGCTTGCTATAATAAAACTGCATATTCCAGATTGCAGCCAGGAAGCACTGACAGACTGTAGGACTCTTGAAACTGAACATGCTTCAAAGTTATGTTTCAAATTCCTAAAGCTGAATTTAAGAGGTTTTTGAGGCAGCAGAAATTACTTTGCAGTAAAACTAACTGTGCATGCCCATTTTGTACACAAGGGAGGGAAGAATGCAGCATAGGAGAGCTAGAATGACTCATAGCCCCAAAAGCAAGACTATAGGAGGTACAATCTGTTAATGAGCCTTTCCTGAGAGAGGGGAAAGCTATCATTTGAGAGGTAGACAGGATTTTCCTCAAGAATAGGAATAACTTCGCATGCCTTGTATCCTGTTTTGAAATTTGCATGAGTTCAGAATTATATAAATGTATAAACAACTGTCAAATGTTTTGAACTTATTATAGAGTTTTTGAAAGTGCTGTGATGATGCCAATGAAAGAGAAGTAGAGCCTCTAATAGCTTTGAAATGGCCACGTCAAGGATTTTAACAATGTCTGCATGTCAGTGCTTGTCAAATTAAATTCCAGACAATTCAAAGAATAAACCCTACTGCAAGAAGTGATACCTTCAGCTAACCTTAACCTAGTGCAATACACTTCTAAACTTCCCTGAGACACTGTTCAGTCTTGAAACTGGGGAAAGTAAAAAGAAAAAAAACCAGTGATCTAAACCTTATGTGACTGTACCAGCCTTGTTGAGTGACTGATCCATTTTGCCAGTGATAACTAGAAGCACATTTAAGAGAGGATACGAGCAGCACTGATGCAAAGGGTAAGCAAGGAAGAGTAAACAAAACATCTGCAATTAATTACCTGTAGCTGATACTGCTTCCCATCCTATATTTCTGCCTTGGCATTATTTTCTTCATGCATTCCCCCAGTAACTGGGATAATAAAGGGTGTGTGAAGGGGAGATATGGAGTTGGTATAAAGGTGCAAAACACAGGCAGTTCAGGATGTAGTCTTCCTTTTAGGACGTTTAGAGAGTTATGTTTCTAGATGACATTTACAGCATTGTTTGTCTTAACTATTTAGGCTATTATAGCACACATTCTCATCTAAGCTGCATCCACACTGGCCCATAAAGGTGCCAGCTGTGACCAAAAACAAAACTGAGAGTGTTCTCACAAACTCTCTTCACCCCAACACCCAATCACTGCTGCTGCTGACTGATCTATGTATTAAAAAAACCCCATACAGTAGAAAATTGCATTTAACCCTTACTCGAAAGCCAAGAAATCCACAAAGATCAATAATAATTTTATCTGCTGCACAATTATAATTGATTATATTATATATTGGGAAAATTCATAGTAGAATTAATTGTCCAGAATAAAAATTGAACTGAAGAATCCCTTAACCTCAAAACGTAATGGTTGGTAACTCTCATTACTCTTTACACTTGCTTGACTAAAGAGCATTGCACTGTAGTGTATGGACTCTCTTATTGCTTAGAAAGTCACTGCTTATGAAGTATAATAAAGATAAGTTGCTAGGAACATTTTACAGCTGTGCAGTGTAAAGACACTGGTTTTGAGTTCTGTTTCTTAAAAAGAACCTAACAAAAACAGAAGCATAACATTTCTACTGAAGAGAAGTTAACAAATCCTAGTTTAATGTGGAGGCTGGAATCAGTATAGGAATACTGATTTAATGTTTATTCCAGAAAAGAAAACACTGAAAGGATAAAAATAATCAGGATCCCAAACTTTTGATGAGCGAGAACTCTTGTGGGCAGTCTCCAAGCCGTTAAACATCCACTTCAGAAACAAAGAAAACTGTTGTCTTTTTAACAACATCCATATCCGCCCAGACCTCATGGTCAGTTAGAAAATTATACAGCAGATTTTCCTATATGCTTTTTGTTTCTAAAGCTTGACGAATCACAGAAATCCAGTAGAATTTTTTTATTGCCTTCCAGTGAATCGTTATTACCTTTCATCTGATAAGTCCACATCACTACAAAAACCACCTGACACTTACGCCTGTGCCAGGTGAATGGCAGCTCACCAGTTCCAATTTTGTAGCATTTAAGAAGCATTTTTTGTCCTTACATAGGCATACAAAACTGATACAGAGGTCCACTGAAGCTCATGCACTTCAGCACCCTTGCTGGAAGTGCATAATTTTTTCCCTACTGTGTTTTTCAGATTCAGTGTATTTTTGCTACATTTTCCTTTATTTATTTTATGCCACATAATGGGAAGGTTGCATGGAAGATCTCTTCCAGAGTTTAATGTATTGTTCAACAATGAATTGTCCTGATTTTATCATTTCATGGAAGGACTTAAAAGGCACTACCTGTGCAACCATTCTGTGCTGAGAAACTTTCTGGTTGTATAGATATATCCAGGATTTCCTGTTGCTCTCCATTTTGTTCACAGAGATAGCGACTCCATCCAAAGTCTTGTGACTTTCACCTGCCAGTCACAAAACTTACATGATTATTTGACACATTTTAATGCCGATTTGAGACTCCTGTTAATTACTCTGACTTGCTGCTGACACTGTGTTGATGTGCTCTTCATTCTTATCCTGGTCCTCATTTTTAAGGAACAAAATGCTAGGAGTTTACTGTATTCATTATTTTTGTTATGATTTTAATGGTGAGACCAGTAAATTGCTCAAAACATCAAGACAATCAAAATGTAATAGTAGTGCATATTCAGTCCTTAAAATTTCTTTCTCTTGTAGCCTATCAGATACAGTTAGTTAATGGTTTTACAGTTAAGAAGATGATTAACTCCTTCCTAGACACATTTTGCCAACATCCTCATTGAGAATATTCAGTATAAGGATATTATAGTATAGCCCTCTAAATCTCAAATTCATAGCCAGTAATAAGCAAAATATGTGGTCCATATATTATTTTTATCATCCTTTGAAATATTTTTCTGTTACTGCTCCAGATGTCATTCTCTGGATATTAATGTGTTAACTGCTCAGAGCCATGGGCATTTTTACTATTATTTTTCAAATGTTTATTAAAGGCAGTTAATTAATAAAGACTTCACCCACGAAAGTATAGTCATTCACCTCTCTTCAAAGTAGAACATGTGGCCATGTGTTTTTCTTGAAGAAATAACCTAATTCAACATTTTTCTACTGGAAGGGTTGCTTTGGGAGAAATGAATAGCAAGGGAGAGAGGTTTACTTTCCAGAGATACTCATTCATCCTATTCACCCTATCTTTTCTTTTACAGAAAAGCTAATTATCTTTTTGCTTTTTTTGTTTGTTGATCTGTGCATAGCTAAAAATCAGATTCAGAGGCAAGCTTAAAATATTCCAAATCAGGGGTTTCAAATCATAGGTAAAAAGAAACAACAATGTCAGGATAAGGATCTGAACAACAGGTTTGTTTACAGACCAGATGCAGAAAATTTTGGAATTAAAAACTGCATAGATATACTTAAATTACTTAAATCTCTTATTTCAGAATTCTGTAGAAGGATCTCTCCTTCAGTTTCTCTCGATTAGCTCTGCACTTTCTCAGAAGAGGGCAGGCAACTAAATTATTAGTAAAGATCCCCGAGTTGCATCTGCGGGACCAGGCACATTTCTGGGGGGTGCGACCAGGTCACTACTAGACTACTGAGCAATCAAAGGAATGGGCAGCCCATCACACTGTCTATAATCTAACACAACATAGCATTAGAGAGGATATCACTACATTTTATGATACTTCAGGGAAGGGAAAGAAATATTCTTTGTGCTGAGCATTACGCAAACACAGAACAGAAGGATGACTCTGCTCCAGGAGTTTACAGCATATACTTGCTGCTAGGTTATTTGTAAGGCTAACCAAAGTCCAACTGTCCAGGAAACCAAACCTCTTGCTTTTCCTTGATTGAGGTGGCACCTTTGCATCAGACTCTGGGGTAGAGATACCTTCTTTGGAGGCATGCCATTTTCAGTACAGAGAGACTGTTGTTGTGCTCTGTAGAGATATTACACATTTCCTCAGATGCCTAGCATCCAACAGCAGTTAGTTAACATGCACTAATGGTATTTCACAAAGCAATTATTAAATTACTTTGTTCTACTGTAATGACCAATGATTAAACTTTCATAACACTGACATTACACGCTTTATTTATCAGGCTCCTATACTTATTAAATTATTGGGAGGGTGGGGAAGGATCTTAGTAGAAGCAAATTTGTGCAATTATCTTTCAAGGTCAAAAACTGTCTCCCACTGTGAAAGTCAGTAAAACACATGAAAATTAGCTAAGAAGTTTTTAATGTTTAGTCTTTGCATTGTCTACATTGTCTAAAAACAAAGGTTGCATAGTCTACTAAAACACCTGCATGCCATCCAAGGAAAAACATACACACAGTGGGCTCATCAGGGGCTGAGATACAGTGTAGGAACAGTGAGCTTGAAAATAAAATTACTAATTTAAGCTGAGACTGTAGAGAGACTGGAAATGATCACATCTCTGTAATAGTATCCATGCACTACAGTAGCATGCTACCCACACAGAGCACATTAGGTACAAACTTATGTATATAATATACAAGTCTGGAAGAAACCATTGGAAAGAAATTATCATACAGGAAGTACTGCCTGGTATTGACAGTTCTGTTGAGAGATGTAATATTTAACAAATAACCCTAAAAATGAAATACATTTGGTTCAGCAAATTGTTTTGAAGCTTTAGATAACAAATGTACTCACAATCGCCGTTCTTGCCCATATGTAAGGGCAGATACTTACACAAAATCCCTTGAAGTAAAGGGGAATATAGCATGTAAAAATTTAGAGATAATTTTCTCCTTTTCCTTCATCCATGTGTATTGTTTTGGTCATTGCAACACTGACTATGCCTTTGCAGAATTTGCATTACATATCTGTTTATAGTATTATTTCATGGACAATCTTTCATTTGGAAATAAGTTTGTGCATTAGTAATAAAACCATGTGATAACCATTGTTTTGCTGAGGTATCCAAATGTATCAAAGCAGCTCTGTTTCTTACAACATAAATAGCTCCCAATGCCAAGAAACTCAGGAGACCATTAATATTAAGTCTAGAATTTTTAAACTTTGTTTATATTTTGCTGCAGCTCCATGCACTGTGTAAGATATCTTAAATTTAAAAGCAGATTATTTCAGTATGTTATGATAACAAAAAATAATATGAAGGATTTGGCTTGTGGGAGTTTATGCTGTTCATAGATTTTGTAAATCTACTGTGTTTTGAACCAAAAAGCTCATGACTGGTCATAAAATCTCTGCTACTGTACCTCTGTTACTGAAAACTTCTCAATTTTTTCTGAAGAGGACATCCTTTCAAATGCTGTTTGAATTTTGGAAAAGCAGCTGAATGTCTGTTTAAGGATTTTATTGCACCTTCTCCTTGCCAACAGCTGGTGTCATCATGTGCTTCAGCTCTATTCCAGTAGACATCCTAGTATCACCACTTCAAGGGAAAGGACAAGAAATAGCAAGCCAACTCAAAATCCTTTTAGAGTGCTGATTTCTGGAAGGTTTGAGAACTTTATTAAGTAACTCACAAGCACAGCATGCTGTGGGAGTTTTAGCCTGTTAGCCACTTACCAGGGAAACAAGCAAGAAGGTATTGTAAAATTACAAAATGGAATGAAATGAGTAAGAGTTCTTTGAAAAAAAAGGGAATGCAAAAGGCATAAAGTTATTTTATAGAGTCAAGCTCTGAAATGAATAGGAATTTTCCTGATTTTCAAGTTCTGGATTTGGCAAACAGGAGGTGAGCTGTCAGGAGCCCTGCATTAATAGAAGGACTGGAAAATAAGCACAGTATAAAATAGGCCAGATCGCTAAAGTATCACTGTGAACAATACAATTAATCCACATAACAGGTCGTTGCAGTGCAACCTCTCTAGAATGCTCTCATAAACTATGGAGTTACTGACTCTGCATGTTCATTAGTGTGTATATGCACAACTTTAAAATAATGACACAGTTAAATAGATTTTGTCCTTAATTGCAATTCACTCTGTAGCTGGAAGACTGAGCATGGCATATTCATGGCATTTTTGAAATGGCAGGATGGTTTTTGCTCCATTAAACAATTTGACATATTTTCCAGAAGCCCAAGCACTTCTTACATAGCATAGTAACATAAATATCTGACAAAAAAAAAAAAAAAAAAGGATTGCAGAGGGCAAAACCAAGCAAAATAACTTCAAGATGGTGGTGGAAAGGAAAATAGACCTCAACTGTAAGGAGCTTCACAGCACTTGAAAGGATTTTTAAACCAAGAAGAAAAAATCCTCTATGTCATTCAACTGTGTTATAGGCTTTTGACTTTTCTTAGATGAGGGGAAACACTTGAAAACCTCCTTGCTGCATCTCTTTTTTAATAAAATGAAATGCTTTTCTCCGTCATGTTCTTGTAGGGCCATGACTCTCTAATCCCTTCTTTGTTTCCCTGTGCCCCTTCCAGAATATTTCTTGACACTTCCATCTTTAATATCAGCATAAATTAAAAAGATTCAGGGTGCAGTAATTACAGTTTCAAGTACTCTCCAGGAGAAGCATCAAAGAGTTTGCTGAAAAAAGAAATGTGCTTTTTTCTAAAATCCCTGAAGCTCTACTGAATTTTTCATGGTGAGATGGTATGATTGGTTTTGGACCGACCCCCTTTTTTCTAGCACACTCTTGTTCCATCTAGATACGCAGGTGACCAAGCAAATGTACAAGAATGAGTTTTAAGTTCCAGACTTTAATATGCTTGATATTTTAAAATGCAGCTTTAACAGGAGAATTCTGGGACAATCTCCACAATGTGGCACATTCTTCTCAGCCAAACAAAAAAACTAATAATACTCTCTATTCTGGCTACTCCAGTGTTAAAAATCCAACTATTATCAAGATCTTCAAACACCAGATGCCTTAAAATGACTGACTGTGCACAGGGGAGAGCAGTGGATATAGTTTACCTTTACTTCAGCAAAGCTTTCAACACAGTCTCCCATGGTATCCTAGTAACCAGACTGAAGTGACATGTACAGTTTGGAAGGACTACAGAGTGGGTGGTACCACTGACTGGACCACTGAGCTCAAAGAATGATAGACAGTGGTTCAAAGTCTGGTTATAAGTAGTATTTTTCAGGGGTCAATAGTGCTCGGCTATATTTTACATCTTCATCAGTGACCTGGACAACAGGAGACTTGGAACTTCAGCAAGATTGTGGATGACACCAAATTGAGGTGAGTGGTTCATATGCTGGAGGTTTTGGGCTGCCATGTGGAGGAACCCCAATAAACTGGAAAAATGGGCTAGCATGAACCTCATGAAGTCTGACAACTGTAAGTGCAAACTTCTGCAGCTGTGATGGAATACATTCATGATTTGGTATAGACTGTAGACTGGTTGGGTGGGTAGCAGCTATGCAGAAGAGGATCTGCAGAGTCCTAGGCTGAATATGGGTCAGCAGTATGCCCTTGCAAGTGATAGAGACTAACCACATACTGGACTGCATTAGCAAAAGCATAGTCAGTAGTTTGATGGAGGGTTATTATTTGTCTTTACTGGCATTTGTGAAGCTGTGTCTGGAACCCTTTATCCAATTTCAGGTCTCCTAGCACATCAACAAACTGCAGAGTCCAGTGGAGCGCAACAAAAATGGTTAGGGGATGGAGCATATGGTAGTTGAACAGTGACAAAGAGAATTAACTGGTTTTGTTTAGCCTGGAGAAGGCTGAGGGAGAGATCTAATTGCAGCCTTCAACTACCTAAAGAGTTGTTACAGAGAAGACAGAAGCAGATGTTTCTCAGAGGTGTACAATAAAAGCATTAGAAGTAACAGTCAGAAGTTGCAGCAGGGCTGCCTGAAAATAAGAAAAAAATAGTAATAATGAGAGAGGTGCAACACTGGAACAAGTTGCTCAGAGAAGTTGTGGAAACTCCATCCTTGGAGATTTTCAAACCTCAATTGGACAAGCAACCCTGAGCAAAATACTCTAACTTTGCAGTTGTTCTTGTGTTGAGTGGATGTTTGGACTACGTGACCTCCAGAGGTCCCTTCCAACCCAACTCTTTCCAATTCTAAAGTCCTCCTGTTATCTTGTGGGAATAATGTCCATCATTTCATAGATCCTGTTCCTTCTGGAAGCAGGCCCAATGGAGTTCTGTATGCCAGGCCAGACTAACTATTCCTTAAACCATAAATGTTACAATTGTCTACTCTCCCTTTGGCCCCAGTGAGAGTCCCTGTCTGATGCTAAAATATACGATTGGTGAGTTCAGTGTACCTGAATATACGGTTTACACGCTACAAGTGAGAGAACAGATCAGGAAATAAAAAAATGAGTAGTCATGATGCTTAGCTAAATGTTTAATCTATTGAGGAAGAGGGATCAGTTAAAATGGGTTGCTGGGCAACCCCACTCTCCTTTCAGCTGGACAACAGGAAGAAGTAACCTTTGGAAAAGGACGACCTTTCCCCTTGCAGTCCTTGCCATTCCTTCTTCTGCCTTTTCCACTTGTAACTTCAGCGGTAGTCCAATAGAACTTTCGCCCCAGGAGACAGAGTGGGGAAATGCTGTGAGATAGTATTTTCTTTCAAGGTAGAAGTGGAAAGATGACAGATTTTCAAAGATTTAGCAGCCCATCATCACTAGTCTCCATCTTCAACAGGCCAGATAAGAAATGGAAATGAAATGAACTCTAATGAAGCCTCCCTTTTCTTCCGTCTCAGAGCTGGCTGCTCGAAGGATGTTCAGACATCTCTAAGTAAAGAGCTATGATGTCTGTCCTGGTTTCAGCTGGGACAGAGTTAACTGTCTTCCTAGTAGCTGGTACGGGGCTATGTTTTGAGTTCAGTATGCGAAGAATGTTGGTAACACTGATGTTTTCAGTTGTTGCTAAGTAGTGTTTAGACTAAAGTCAAGGATTTTTCAGCTTCTGATGCCCAGCCAGCGAGAAAGCTGGAGGGGCACAAGAAGTTGGCACAGGACACAGCCAGGGCAGCTGACCCAAACTGGCCAACAGGGTATTCCATACCATGTGACGTCCCATCTAGTATAGGAACTGGGAAGTGGGGGCGGGCAATCGCCGCTGGGGGACTAGCTGGGTGCCGGTCGGCGGGTGGTGAGCAATTGCACTGCGCATCATTTGTACTTTCCAATCCTTTCATTATTGCTGTTGTCATTTTATTAGTGTTATCATCATCATTATTTGTTTCTTCTTTTCTGTTCTATTAAACCGTTCTTATCTCAACCCACGAATTTTACTTCTTTTCCCGATTTTCTCCCCCATCCCACTGGGTGGGGGGGAAGTGAGTGAGCGGCTGCGTGGTGCTTAGTTGCTGGCTGGGGTTAAACCACGACAATGTCCCAGATTTCTGGGCTCACTTTCTTCTTTACAAGGGCCATTAAACTGATCTGAGTGGTTCATTTGTTTTCCTTGTCACCTAAAGTCTTATATAAAGGAGGTTATCATTACAAAAGGGGGTCACTCATGTCCTAAATTATGTTCTGATCATTTAAGCTGATGTCACCTTAATGCTTGCAGAAGTGGTTAAGACTTAAGATTTTTTTTTTTTTTTCCTTCTATAAATGTTGTTACCCAGGTAGTCTAGACAAGAAAGTTAATTGTCCAGGAAGTTGGTTAGATTGGCCTAAATACACTGATTCTTCAAGTGTGAAAATGAGCTAGTCTCTGAGGAATACATTTAAACCTCATGATTTCAATGTCTGTGATAGTTATACTTCCTGGGGAAAGTATATACAACAGTCCTTTAGAAATAAAATAGAGCATGATAAACAACCCTGTTTGTACAGAAGGTGACTGACATGAGTGAAGAGCAAGCAATATTGACATTTATTATTATTATTATTATTAATAATAATAATACTTCAACTAATATGTAAAAAATCTGATAAGGTCATTTTACAGAGACCAGTTTCTCTTCCAACCTCTGCTCATATATACTCTTTGGCTTTCTTGTTATTATGAAGATAGTTGTTTCCATATCTGAAAGCAAAACTATGTTTGGAAAATTCAAGACAGACCTTTTAGTTCAAACATTTGCTTCAGGCTTAACAGATGAAAAACTTCTCTAGTACTCTCTAGGTGGAAATCTGTTTTTACAAGGAAATGTTTATTTGGATATGTACAACTGAACTAAACTAAACTAAACTAGCAATAACGTTCAATAAGTCTACGCATTCTTGATGTTGTTTTTAGCAGGAAACAGGTGAATAATTGTCATGGATGAAAACCTGACACAGAAAATAGCTGTGATCAGACAATGAAGTACCAAATAGTTAAAATTTTAAAGACTGCATTAACAGTAGCTTAGGTTGCAAAGGTATATATCTGTTCTTAAAGTAAGTTATAAAATCTTTGTAACAATACTACACGTTTCAAAAATCTAAGAAAATTCATTTTGAATAGATGTTTGTATTGGGTCTGGCTGAGATGGAGTTAATACTCCCCATAGCAGCCCTCATAGAGCTGTGCTCTGCATCAGTAGCTAGAAAGGTGTTGATAACACACCAGTGTTTTGGCTACTGCTGAGCAGCACTGGCACAGCACCAAGGCTGTCTCTCCAACTTTTTTTCCCCCCCTCAATGGCAGGCTGGGGCAGGGCAAGATCTTGGGAGGGGACATAACCAGGACAGCTGACCTAAACTAACCAAACAGATATTCCATACCATATGACGTCAGCTCAGATATAAAAGCTAAGTAAAGGGAGACAGAAGGGGGGCATTTTGTCTTCCGGAGCAACCACCACGCGTACTGAAGCCCTGCTTCCCAGGAAGTGGCCAGATATCGCCTGCTGATGGGAAGTAGAGAATAACATCATTTGTTTTTCTTTGCTTTCGCGCGCGACCTTTGCTTTCACTTTATTAAACTGTCCTTATCTTGACCCACGAGCCTTTTGTTATATTTCTCCCCCTGTCCAGCTGAGAAGGGGGAGTGATAGAGCGGCTTTGGTGGGCACCTGGCACCCAGCCAGGGTCAACCCACCACAATGTTTAAAAATAAGAACAAGACTAAACATTCATCTTTTTTTAGGTAGTTCTGTGTATGTGATAATCTCTGTCAAGATTGAATTTGGGAAATCAGTGGCCCAAAGACTGCGTTCTGTACCATCTCAGATACTTTTAGCTCCAGCTGGCTCTCTAGAAACATGTGGGTCTACTATGTGTCCTATGCCCTATTTGTCAGCCCCATCCATATGGACCAGAAACCCTGCTGCACTTGGTGCTACGGTGCAATGAACTGCTATTTAAGCACTCAAACCAGTTCCCAGATGTGTAGCACAAAAGAAACTTTGGGAAAAAAGTTTATATTTTTTAGCCTGAAGATAAGGATAAAACCAGTCTCTCTCCCATGAAAACTTATGACCGTGCTCCTACAAAAGCTATACATGTAAAGTTTGTTTCAACTTCAAAACAATTATGTACATATATAAAATCTTTGTTATACTACAGGATTTGTGAAATTGAGAGTTAAGAAAAATTATTTATACTTGCCTTCTTTGCATATTCCAGATGAGATACTGAATCTAAACTATTGGTGTGATTCTAGCCAGATTCTTTTTGTTTGTTTGTTTTGGCCATCGCAATATTGGACTGGTACTAGGTATTTCAGGATTGCAGAAGGAGGAGGTTTCCACTGCTTTTCATGCATCCTTCTCTAAGCTTACAGAATACTTGTAACATTTTCAATCACTGGTTGTGGGAGTCTTACATCAGTATTAATGTTGTGTAACTCAGATGGAGTGCTTCAGAGAGAAGCAGAATAAAGAGAATAAAGATTCAGACTCACTACTACCACTAGGTTTTGCCAGTGATTGCACAGCTTAGGCTCTCTACAACCACTGGAAATGGTTCTGTATTCAAATCCAGACTTGCATAAAGAATTTGTTCTTGTGTGTCAGTTTTATACCCACTATTAAGCTACTTTGAAAAAGCATATTTGTTGTGTTATTCCAGACTTCACTGGGAATGGCAGTTGTCCAATATGAGTTATAACAGGAATTTTTACATAAAGTTTGGTTGTTTGGATAAAATGTAATCTGAAGCCAGAAGAGTTCTGCACTGAGTTTTGCTAAATTAATTCAGCCCTGTTATGGGCTTTCCCCTTTCATTTATTTTTCATTCTGTTTAATAATTGCAATTCTGAAATCTTGTTAAAAAAGAAAAGTGCTGCGAGACCTATTCCATTTAATTTCTGAAGGAGAAAACAAACTTCTTCATCACCCTCCTCTTTGGGGTCTTGAATACTTCCCGAGGTACTTAAAAAACATTTATGAAAACAGTACATGTTAGGAACAAAATCTTTATGAATGAATCATACGTTTTGCTTATTTTTGTATGCCACAGGGGTTTAATAGAGGCTTCTGGCTACCTGATTTGTCCCTCCCACAGAGCTGTTAAGTGCCTGCTGCCTAAACATCCCTTGTAACCACCCAGTCTCATCCTCTCCATTTTCTCTGCTATTCTTCCAGTATTTTCACCTAAAAGAAGTAGGGCATCCTCACCACAATGATACTCAAGAGGGAAGCATGGAGGACCCCAAATCAGGCCTGCAGGCTGGCTGGAAGGCATACAGCTGTATGCCTGAAGCCTCACAGAAAGAAAAACTATATCTGCAGCCTGGAGAGTTCTCCCCGCTGTGCCAGGGCTTCTCAGCCATCCCAGAAGACAGTAATGTGACATTTTTATCAGCTCTACTCTGTCTGCACACAAGGCATATTAAAGATGAATCCCTAGCCCTAGCTTCATATTTGACAGATTTCATTGGTTTGTTTTAGTCATGATTTTAAATATTGCATATTTGAATTTAATAGAACTTGCTCGCAATTCTATTTCATTCCTAAAGAATTCCTTTAATATAATGTTGGGTTATTAAGTTAATAGACTGCTTCCTCACAGCTAGTGCCAATTGTCAAAAAAGGACTGGCTGAAGCCCAAGGGGCTCTCACGTGTGATATGCAGTTGATTTTGTGGTTCAGTTTAGCAGTAAGAGACAACAAGGCAAGTGTTAGTGAGAGATAACATATGCTTTGTGAGTGCTGTCAGAAAGAAGTGAAGCCCTGTGCTTTCAACATGTGGTGTGTGTTATCACATATTAACACAAGCCTTGATATATCTTACAGTGATTAAAAAGCATGTAAATAAAAAAGCATCTATTTATTAGTGGATAATTCACTGATGAAAAGCCAAGGAAATGAAACTTCTTCAGGAAGTGTTTTCCCTTGAGCTGCAGGAAAAATTGTGAAACATTCAGGCTTCGCATTTTTATATTGTGTGTATATTGTTTTCTCTTCTATACACTTCAAATTTTTATGCTGCTGCATTTATGGCTTTGGAATGAAAAAAACACTATGCATTAATACCCAGATATTAAAAATTCTACTTTCAAGCTACAATAGAGAATAAATATTATACTTTACCTAATGATTTTTTAAGTTATTTTTAAATAGTTTGTATAATAGCACCTCAGTTATTTTTAAGTGAGCTTGGATGAGAAAAAAACCCGGTCTTTAGCTATCCAAATATTTCTGCTTAAGCTTTCTGTTGCTCAAAAAAAGCAAATTTTGAAGAGGAACAAATATAACTGTCCCTAACTTTCATCTACTTACATAAACATGCTTCTACTCTGAAGACAAAGGTTTGGTAAAGATGATGAAAAGCCAAGACATTATTGTAATGTTCATGTATTAATTTATGGCATCCCAGGTAAGCATTTGTGTAACCCTTTCCTATATCTAAATTAATGTATTTTACAAACTTTACACATATGGAATTGAGATTACCCATAGAAAGCATCTTTTTTTCCCCTACCTTTAAACCCCAAGTCTAAGCATGTTCTCACAAAACCACTGTCACATTTTTAATATTCTCGGAGAGTAAGATATGTGAGAGATCATGCAATGAGGATGTGTACAGGGAAAAAGCTCCCATTAAAATCTCTGGGCCAAGTTCAGCAGAGTTAGCATGAGTCGGTCAAAACCAGGAGTTAGTCCCAAAGTCCCAAAGACAGATTCCAAATACATTCTTTGTGAAATACTGCAATCACTGAAAACAGGAAATATAACAGGAAAGAAAAAAACATGGTTGCAACCTGAAGTCAGAAGCCAAAAGTGTTGGAAAAGAAAGATGAAGAGATGTTTGAACTAAATCTCTGTCCTGCCATAAATCACGTTGTCTAGCCACACCATTCCCATGACATTCTAGGTTCATTTTATATCTGGCTGAAAAAGCAGCTTTCCTCACAGACTTCAGTAAAAATTGCAATTGTCCACATCAAAGAGACATACACTCCACCAAATCTTAAATTAAAGCAAGTTATATTATTTTACTGTTTCAAAGTATTTCCATCTAAACTTGTTTTACCAAGAAGTTATTGGGAAATTAAGCCTATGATGAACACCCACCACGATGTATACACATCCTTTAGTCTGACAGCTGGCTCAGAGAACAGAGCAAATGTATATTGACCTATTTTCTACTGGCAATATATTAACGAAGCCAAACAGCTGTGGTTGTTCATAACACTGGAATATGCAAATTAACTTTCCTCATGCCTACAGATGCGCTTGATATTTTACATAATGCCCAGAACATGCATTTTAAAAACTCTATACCTGGTGCTCAATGCTAAACTTCAGTAATACACACTGCAGCCTTAGGTTTCCTGAGTAAGGGAAGCAGGACTGCTTTTTATGCTTTCCAGGTACATGCAAATAAAGCTTTTCTGTTATAAGAACCAACTAAACCCACTGCACTTCTTCCTTGATTTGTACATTTGGAGATACAGTCTCTTCTGTACACAGAAATTTGTTATGAGGAACAAACACAAGTGACTCAGGTTCCAGGTGAGCTGCTGCTTCACTGTGCTCAAGCTGTTGCATTTCTGAATTATGGCCTAGCACAGCAGTTCTTCTAACTTACAACTCCTTGTCCTGCCTCTTAAGTCTTGAAATTACAGAGGCATTGAAGAGCCTCCCATTTTATTTGGATTCACACTTTTTATGCTGTTCTGAATCTGGTCCTAAACAAAGTGTAACAGCTCAGAAGTATCACAAAAATCAGATCTCCCTCACCCCTTTATCACCATAACTCAATGCGAGTATAGAAAAATATAGTTGACATTAGAGCTATGAATCCTGAGAGGCTGTCTGATATCAGATGATGTCTTCTTAATGTTTTGATATAATCGGGCTTGAAACCAAGGCCTTTACCTGAAATTTTTTGCTGGAAACATAAATCTGTTATATGGAATCTGAGTGTTCAAAGTTCCAGAGGTTACAGTTTGGTCATCAGATGGGTGTCCTATTCTAAAGGATAGATTAGTTTACAGAAATAGTGCATTTAATCTTTCTAAATAGTGCATTTAATCTTTCTAACCACTGCTCAAGACCTTAACAGTAATGTATTTCATAACTGTATTTACAAGTATACGTAGAAGCACAAATTTAGCTGGAAACTTCTATTCAGTTATTTTATATATAGTATTGTATTGGAAATTCTCCTGCTTCCAGAACATCCAACCAATGAGGGAATTTCTGGGCAATTAGTTTTCTTCTACAATTTTTAAAAAGTAATCAAAGATCTCCAAAGCAATCATGTATGCCCAAGAATATCCATGTCTCAATTCATTTTTCTTTATTTAAGCAGTTATTTGTAACTGTTGCACTGTGGCAGACAGATTACAGTGTTACTTATAGCACCTAACATGATGCAGCAATTAGTACATTTGAAAGTACTCCCCTCCTCTGCCCCCCCCCCAACAATTCAAAATGAGGTAGCAAAGTTACTCCATCGACATGCCACCTTTTCCTTCAGTAAACCATGTAGTATATCCCACAACCTCTACTTAGATTTAAGTTAAGAAAAATCTTATCATCTGTCCAAGTTGCACTTAATTGTTTTCTTGGAGTCTTTCAAAGCTCTGAATCTGCACTGTTTTTTTCATTGTATAACATTTTTACATGCATGCAGTTGATACACAATTGTGTATATAATATCATAGAATCATAGAATAGTTTGGGTTGAAAGGGACCATAAAGATCATCTAGTTCCAACCCCCCTGCCACGGGCAGGGACACCTTCCAGTAGACCAGGTTGCTCAAAGCCCCATCCAGCCTGGCCTTGAACACTTCCAGGGATGGAGCATCCATAACCTTTCTGGGCAACCTGTTCCAGTGACTCACCACCCTCACGGTGAAGAACTTCTTCCTTACATCTAATCTAAATCTACCCTCTTTCTGTTTAAAGCCATTATGCCTTGTCCTATCACTACATGCCCTTGTAAAAAGTCCCTCTCCGGCTTTCTTGTAGGCCCCCCTTTAGGTATTGGAAGGCTGCTATAAGGTCTCCCCGGAGCCTTCTCTTCTCCAGGCTGAACAACCCCAAGTCTCTCAGCCTGTCTTCATAGAAGAGGTGCTCCAGCCCCCTGATCATCTTCGTGGCCCTCCTCTGGACTTGCTCCAACAGGTCCATGTCCTTCTTATGTTGGGGGTCTCAGAGTCGAATGCAGTACTCCAGGTGGGGTCTCACGAGAGCAGAGAAGAGGGGGAGAATCATCACCCTCAACCTGCTGGTCACACTTCTTTTGATGCAGCCCAGGATACAGTTGGCTTTCTGGGCTGTGAACGCATGTTGCCAGGTCATGTTGAACTTCATGTCAACCAATACCCCCAAGTCCTTCTCTGCAGGGCTGTTCTCAATCCACTCATTGCCCAGCCTGTATTTGTCCTTGGGATTTCCCTGACCCAGGTGCAGAACCTTGCCCTTAAAGTTCTCACGGGTCCACCTCTCAAGCCTATCAAAGTCCCTCTGGATGGCATCCCTTCCCTCCAGTGTGTTGACTGCACCACAGAGCTTGGTGTTGTCAGCAGACTTGCTGGGGTGCACTCAGTCCCACTGTCCATGTCACCGACAAAGATGTTAAACAGCACCGGTCCCAGTACTGACCCCTGAGAAACACCACTTGTCACTGGTCTCCACTTGGACATTGAGCCATTGACCACAACTCTTTGAGTGCGACCACCCAGCCCATTCCTCCTCTACCAAGTGGTCCATCCATCAAATCCATGTCTCTAATTTAGAGACAAGGATGTTGTGTAGGACAGTGTCAGACGCTTTACACAACTCCAGGTAGATGATGTCTGTTGCTCTTATCCACCAACGCTGTAACCCCATCTTGGAGGCCATGAAATTTGTTAGGCACTATTTGCCCTTAGCGAAGCCATGTTGGCTGTTGCCAATCACCTCCTTATTTTCCATGTGCCATAGCATAGTTTTCAGGAGGAACTGCTCCATGATCTTGCTGGGCACAGAGGTGAGACTGACTGGTCTGTAGGTCCCTGGGTCTTCCTTTCTAAAAACGGGGGTTATGTTTCCCCTTTTCCAGTCAGTGGGCACTTCCCTGGACTGCCACAACTTCTCAAATATGATGGATAGTGGCTTAGACACTTCGTCTGCCAGTTCCCTCAGGATCCACGGATGCATCTCATCAGGTCCCATGGACTTGTGCACCTTCAGGTTCCTTAGATGGTCTTGAACCTGATCTTCTTCTACAGTGGGCAGTTCTTCATTCTCCCAGTCCCTGCTTTCACCTTCTGCAACTTAGGCGGTGCAGCTGGAGCATTTGCCAGTGAAGACTGAGGCAAAAAAGTCATTGAGTACTTCAGCCTTCTCCATGTCCTAGGTAACTAGTTCTCCCGTTTCCTTCCGGAGAAGGCCCACATTTTCCGTAGTCTTCCTTTTATCACCAACGTACCTATAGAAGCTTTTCTTGTTGCCCTTGATATCCCTAGCCAGATTTAATTTTATCAGGGCTTTGGTTTTCCTAACCTGATCCCTGGCTGCTCAGACAATTTCTCTGTATTCTTCCCAGGCTACCTGTCCTTGCTTCCACTCTCTGTAGGCTTCCTTTCTGTGTTTGAGTTTGTCCAGGAGCTCCTTGTTCATCCATGCAGGCCTCCTGGCTTTTTTGCCTGACTTCCTCTTTGTTGGGATGCATTGCTCCTGAGCTTGGAGGAGGTAATCCTTGAATATTAACCAGCTTTCTTGTGCCCCTCTTCCCTCCAGGGTTGTATCCCATGGTACTCTATCAAGCAGATCCCTAAAGAGGCCAAAGTCTGTTCTCTTGATGTCCAGGGTAGTGAGTTTGTTGTGCGCCCTCCTCACCGCCCAAAGGATCTTGAACTCCATCATTTCATGGTCACTGCAGCCAAAGCTGCCCTTGAGCTTCACACTCCCCACCAGCCCCTCATTGTTGGTGAGAACAAGGTCCAGCATGACACCTCTCCTAGTTGGTTCCTCTGTCACTTGAAGAAGGAAGTTATCATCAATGCATTCCAGGAACCTCCTGGATTGCTTATGCCCTGCCATGTTTTCCCCTCAACAGATATCAGGGTGGTTGAAGTCCCCCATGAGGACCAGGGCTTGTGAAAGTGAGGCTGCTCCTATCTGTCTATAGAGGGCCTCATATGCTTGGTTTTCCTGGTCGGGTGGCCTGTAGCAGACCCCCACTATAATGTCACCTGTCCCTGCTGTTCCTTTAATCCTGACCCATAGGCTCTTTGTCGCCTCCTCATCCATCCCCAAGCAGAGCTCTATGCACTCCAGCTGGTCACTGAGATAGAGGGTGACACCCCCTCCTCGTCTCTCCTGCCTGTCCTTCCTAAAGGGTCTGTATCCTTCCATTCCAACACTCCAGTCATAGGAGCCATCCTACCATGTCTTTGTGATGCCAATAAGATCATAGCCCTGCAGGCATGTGCATGTCTCTAACTCCTCTTGTTTATTCCCCATACTATGAGCATTCACATAGAGGCATTTAAGTTGGCCCCCTGATGCACACATCAATTTTTTATACCTTTTTGACTGGAGAAACTGTACAACATGCACAAAATGAAAAGAAAAAGCAGCAGTCTCTAGGAATTATGGAGTCTCCAACGAGTTTTTATAACATTCAGATCCCAAGGTTCTTCCAGTTTTATCTGTACTAAAGACGTTCTTAGAGTAACAAATTCAAATGAATGTGCTTTAGCCTAGTATCCTTAAAGCCATATAGTATTACTTTTCACACTGTTAAGAAATCTCACTGCTGTGATTGCTTTTGATCCTTTCTCCTTGTTAGTTCCCATAGCACCACTTTTTCTTTTCTTCTTTCTTTTCTTTCCCAAAAGGGAGCTCAAGAACTCTCTGATCTGTAATTGCACAATGTTCAGGACAACTGCATTTCTTTTACACATATAAAGTTTTTACAATGACCTCTGTGACTGTAGTATAATGGGATCATCTTCCCAGGTAATAATTTGTGGTGAATGTGATGGGTGAAGATATGGAGAATATTTTTTTCCTTACAAAAGGATATAGGTGCAGAACAACTCTGCACAGAGAGGTTCTAAAAAGAACCATGGAAAACAAAATAACGTGCACTACTGAAATTGTTTGAAAATAAGAAAGCATATAGATCAACTGAAAGGCATATTGAAAATGGATGAAGAAATACTGTAGAGGAGGAACAATCTACACCTCTGCTCCTTCTCTTGCAAGTCAGCCTTTTAAATATCATAGTGATTTTAGAAAAGAAGACAAGCCCAAAGGTCTAACAGATTCACTCCACTGTGACTTAAACGATGCAGAAACAGATAACAAAGAAAATAAAATGGATTTATGCTAGGCTACTTCGATGGATGACCTCTGAACAGCTCATGTTATAGCCTTCTCCTCAGTATCTGGCAAGCAATTTCAATGGAGAAGTACTATAATAAGGTTTTTCTCCCACACACCAATTATTATTAAACAGAAACAATTCTGTGGGAGAAAGCATGGGCAAATAAGTCAGAATGTACTTATATTTACTCTTAGATGTAGGTGTTTTGGCAATACATGCATATGACAGCCTACGAAGTCTATTGCTGTGTAACTAAAAAAACCCCAAAGCTTCTGAAAAGATGAGAAAAGAGTTTTTATCGGCATTATGGTTTCAGACATTTATATATTTCAGTCCAGACAGATGTGCACAGCAGAGCCTGCTGACCACTCACCATTAGTATTGTTAACGATACACCATGTTTTGACAGATAATTGAGTCTACTTAGGCCTATAGGGTTGCATAATTACTTCAGCAGATCAAATTATGTTAGACTTGGTTGACTCAACCTGCCATAAGTGACATTGCTAAAAAAAGCAAAAAAACCCCAAAAGATAAAAAGGCAACAAAACAAACACAAGGAGCTTTGAAGTGCTTATTAATATCTTAGTCATGTGGATTGTAATTGAGGAAAACTACTTGCTGTCCTTGTGGCAGAGATGAATTATTAATTCCATATATATGCAGCTCAGCCACTACAAGGAGTAAGATCACTTGATAATGTCAGAGCAAACTTGCTCCAAAATAACTGAAGAATATATGTGTCTTTTTAACTCCATGTACCCTGGATAAGTTAACTGTGCCAACATATACTTAAGGTATTTTTTTTCCTCCTCATGTCAGAACTGTTATCCAGAGAGATTATTTAGCCAGTCACTGGGAAGACGTGGCTGTTTCCTAAACAGAATGCCAGTAACTCTTTCCCCTAAGCAAGACACCTGTAGACACCAGTTGTAAATAAGATTGTTTGCTGTTATAGAAGTTAATGGAACAGAGCTCAGTCTTTTTCTAGATATTTGTATTTTGCAGAGAATATGTTTCCTGCTAAAAAAGATCTTAAAGGGATTTTTACAAGTGGTATTTTTGGGCTCACTTAGGTAAACTATGAGTTTATAGGTTTTCATACTTGTCATACATGTAAAGCATTCAAAGTCAAATAGTGGCTAATATTGAATGATTCTGAAAAATGTGGGAGAACCTCATTACTGAACAGCAACTGAAAGGAGAAATTCTTCCAACAGCTCCTTTCCTTTCATCTAATACCACATTTCCACTCATTCAATAGTTTTAAAAAAATCTGCTGGGCTTTTAGTTTCAGTGATGTCTTGGGACAGTAAGCTCCATAAATCTCATATGCTGGATGATTAGTTCCTTTCCTCAGTTTTAAAATGTATTGCCTTTCAATTTCCATGATTATTTCCTTGTGGTAAGTAGTAAATAGGAACCACCATTTATCTTGTCAGCATAGTCCATTATTTTGTATCTCATGTGCCTTCTACTTGTCTTCTCTCTCAAAAATATGGTAACTGTTTAGTTCAATCTCTCTTCCCACAAAGCTATCTCTGTGTCATTTACCATTCCGGCACCTTCCATGAAATCCACTCTACTTCTGCTAGGTCTTTCTTGATTCAGTCTCTTTTCATCTTTAATTTACATGATAATATAAGAAATGATTTATGTAAAAGCATTATAAGACCTTAGTTAACTCTTAGGTGAAAGGCCTGTATTTATCTCGAATCTGGCATTTTGCAAGAACAATCATACCATTCCTTTCTAATTACATTATCTTGTACATTCAACTTATTCAAGATACTTAATATTAACAGATGTAATAAATTCGTGGTACTATATTAAATCACTGCCCATCAGCAAGTTAATATCCCATGCAGCATCAATACCTTACTGGCAAACTAAAAGCAAAACCAACAGCTTCATTTCTAGATAATGATCTTCTTCCCAGCCATGGCCCTCCAATGTGCTAACTGCAACTGCATTATTTTGCCAAAGCATGATAACAGTTTTAGTCCAGACCATAAACGAACACGTACTAAGACATCAGATCTAAATCAGCCCCATCTGCTATTATATTCAGAATCTAAGCTCATATTCAGCTTTTGCACTGGACCCACCCACTGAAATGGACATGCCCACATTCTCCTATCTGAGTCAAGGGAGAAATTTAATACACCCTCTTCAGCTCCCAGAGTTTTCATGGGTTTTTTCCTATTCTTCCAAAAATCACAGACCCATAGTCATTTACAAGGACAGGTGTCTGTTTATGCAGGCCAGATGCTAGATTTATTTTTCCCCTCAAACAAAGGCATCCAAGTGCCAGCTAAATACAGACTTATTTGGCAGCTTCATCCAATAATCCACATCAGGTCAGCCGGAGCTTAACCTCAGGTATGCTCAGATAGCGTTTTTGAAACAACTATATGCAACACCATAGGGCATTGTGATGTAGAGAATACAGATTAAAACAGCTGAAAGCTAATTTGGCACATTATATTGAGATGCTATTCATACCTGCAGGAACTCTTACTTGATGAGTATACTCTTCATTCGCCATTATACTTCTTTTTCAACTAACCTAGGATTAGCCAGTTTTGGTTAAAACTGAGAGTTTTTCATTGTGAAGTGCCATTTCAGGTACTAATGTGGGAAGGGAATAATGCATCACTAATCAAGATGAAGCATTTCAATTAATTTTCAAAGTCAACTTTTTTATTGCTAAAGAAGTTTCTTTTCACAATTTATAGCTTAAGGAATATAAAAACGAAAGCTGAAATATTTTTTTTTTAAATTGACATGACTCCTGTTTTCAATGTTTTCATTCCAGGGGAATTTTTAAGCCTGTATACACACACACATGCGTGCATGTGGACACATATAAATATTTCATTCTAATTCAGTGTGTTAATAGTGATTTTTTTAATGTGGAATTTTCAATTCAACACATTTTGAGTACTCATGCAAATTTATTAAACCTAAATTTTGTATTGTACTGGGATTTAGTTCCTTTACACTATGCAAAATAGCTCAATTTTTATTATATGGGAATTTCTTACAGTAACTACTAATACACTCTTCTACTCTGCTTAAGAATCCATATGTTCACAAAAGAAAGCTTTCAAAGGCTGTACACTATTCACAGTGACTTTTGTGAATACTTATAAATACTTATAAAACTTATGTATCTGGTGACCTTTCTTTATGTTAGAAAAGTTACTATCCAAAGCATTTTAAAAATTTTAGATAACCTCTTCAACAAATACTTGCAAATACAGGTAGAGCTGCTGTTTATTGTTAAGCTTTGGCTTTGACACTGCAAAACACTTATAAAAAGGACATGGACACATATTCACATGGACAACTTGAAAGGTAGACAGCTGTTGCATCTCAGTAAAGAAAAAGGATGTGAATAGAGACATATGTCTTGTTAGGTTTTTAAATTGCTGAATAAATCAGTATCAAGTATCTTCTAAATATACAGGTGTTATTAAAAAACCCTCCACCTAAGGAATCTGTACAATGAATGTTTCAACCGTTTTCCCTCTATACTCTCATATCTACATTTTTTAATCTAGCCATAACTGCGTTTATGATGTGCAATAAAATGTAAAGCACATTTTCTCTTCACTGTGGCTTTTTCAACTGCAAATATTAGTATCTGTCATCAGCTTCAAATGACAAATTAAAAACCTGTAATACTGGAGTCATGTCATTGACTGCCATATATATAAACCCCTTTTTTGTTGTAGGCTTCCACAGAAGATTCCTTGCTGGTATGGAGCAAGTTCTACTTTTAAGTGTATTTTATGTTCTGGATAACATGGTTGCAGCCAGTCTGACAGGGGGAATTGTAACCACTTTTCACTTGCAGAGCTATGGGCCATCTACCAAATCTGCACAATTTCCTCCAATTAGACTGGTTCTGAGTCTCTGATTGGCAAACATTTATTCCCCAAGAAATAGGGATTAGTCAACATGACTTCATTGCCAATATTTAGTAACTGTCTTCCAAACATGAGAAGTTCTACTTGGGCTCCTATAGCAACTCTCCTTAGTATAGCTCCTAGCAGAGTATCTGTCTACATGCCCTTCCTACATTCATCAGCAGAGCTTGTGTTGTGAATAAGTATTACGCCAGCTTTAGATCTCTATAATTAGTTTTTTTCTTTATTCCCTTCTCCCTTCCCTTGTATATATTCTTTTTTCACCCTGGACACTACAAATAATTTGGTGTTTACCTAACTCTTTCTACTACAAGCAGTCCTTTGAAATCAATTCTGTAATTATGCAAGTTGCATCTTTTTTAAGATCATAGGCTTCAGTTAAATGTTTGAAGGCAAGCACAGTATGTTACTGTGCACTCCAGAGCACATCACAAATAGGCTGTGATTTCCACTGAGGCCTGTACATGCTAATGCTATATAATCATAGGCTCTGTTTAGAAAATCAGATTTTAGACATAATGTAAGCTCTAATTATCAGAGGTATGCTCATGACCATGCACTTCAAGGCATCTAGAAACATAAATAAAAAAAGCAGCTAAAAGAAGAGAAGATGAATGACAGGCAGGCAAGAGAGTTGAGTATAGGTTGAGACAAATAAAAATTCTCAAGTGTGCTTCCACTAATGCAGAAATAACTAGAAGGATTTGGGAAAACTATTTCCTGCCCTATAAAGAAGAAGAAGAAGAAAATTCCACCTGAATTAATATGGGACATGGCATATTAAAAACTAATTCTTGAAAAGTTAAAATGAGAACCTGCAGGAAAAATCACTTAGGGGTCTCAGGAGTGAAATTTGTTCCCTGCACACGGCTGGCCTCTGGGATGGGCCTTTCTAACACTCCACTTGTCAGTGGGTGGGAAGGCAGGGAACTGTGGCAGCTCAGCTATCTCACGCAGCTACCAACCAGAGCAAGGCTATTCGAAAGCCAGCAAAGCAGGCTTTCCCATTTCATTTAAGAGTTTCTTTTCATTGGAAAATTACTTAACAATATAACTGCCACATCCTGGGTCAGAAAGCACTTTTAGTGACGTTCGGACCTCATAAAAGGCAAGGAAATTCTGCAGGTATTTCACATCTCTTGCCCATACAACTGTGGCGTTTATACAGCTTATGTTATAGCTACTCCTGGTTAGCTGGAAACGCTCATGGCTACCTGTTAAAATAAACCAGATGATTCCATTCCAAGCATTGCATGCTTTTCAGTTTGCAGGAAAGTTTGTCACTTTCAAAGGTTATTTCAAATGTATGGGAGAACACCTCTTAAAGATGGATTTTAAAACTATATACATAAATCCTATAAAAACAGCTACTGGAAGGATACTGCTATTTGGCTGATTTACTATTTGTTATACTAGGCATTTTCTGCATTAGTTTTACACATTATGTAGACAGTTTATCATCATCATTCAGAGACATTTAGCCCTTTTTCTGGGATGTTTTTGAAAGATGTTCAATTCCCAAGAGTAGGATGATTAAATGATGCAAAATGATGCAAAACATTGCATTCCAGGATATTTCACAGATCTGAACTGAAACTGTATCTACAAGTTTGACTCCCTGGTACCTGAGCACCATGCTGCTAAACAACATTTACTTCTACTGTCTGGCTCTATTATATTACCTCCTCCTGTTCTGCTAATTAGACATAAATCTATTAAAACAACCTATTTCTTTACATAATTAATCATGTTTAAAGGAAGAAGATAATTTGTTTAAGATTAATATGCAGTTTTTCTTTCCATTTTAGCCGTTTTTTCAGCTGATAAGAACTTCTATCTTACTGCAATTTACAACCGTGTGTCAAAAGAAGATATATTCTTGAAAGCTTCCTTTTAATTTCTAAGTGGCAAATAGAAAGATAGGGAGATTGAGATCCTAATACTCAGTGCAATACTTAAAGTTATTCCTATTAGGTTGCACTGGGCATCGTGATTGTCTGTTTTATCTTATAACAAAGTTGATAGAAGGATGGAGAAATTGTGTTATTCTATACCTGTATTGGAAAGCAAAGGACAGCAAATTCTTCCCCTCTTTTGTTTCAGTATCCACAACCACAGTCCCTGTTATTTTGAGGCCCACCTTCACAGTGTCTAGTGCTGACCTGATTAAAGAGGGCTATATTTTTTGTTTATTTTGATCTGTTCTTCTTATCTCTGACTGGATCAAATATTTTCAGTGATATCCTTCTTCTGCCTGAACATTTTGATGATAACAGACCCCATTTCCTGCCAGGAAGCATACAAACTCTTCTCCTTTGCTGGTCTATTTGCGTTATACACAATGGGATTTACTGTGGCAGACTGGGCATATCTGTGGTAATCAGCTAGCTTTGCCTTAACTGAAGAAATAGATAACAGCCCTCCAACCAGCTGCTGCAGTACATGTAGCACCTGTCCTAAAATCCCATAGGTTCAAAAAACAGTAGCAAGTACACAGGTATATATTCTATAAACATCTTAATTGTGCATTCGATGGATGTATGCCTGCATGTGTTAATGTCCATCTATCAATGAGCTGTTCCAGGGCTTGCCTCCAAATTTCATCCCTACTCAGGCATCACTAAGAACCTGGGCTATTTCCCTGCAACACTGCACACAGGTACCAGGAGTGCTGGTATGCTGCTACATTACTTGATGCACAGAAAACTCAGTGTGGAAGCTGATGACACAGCTAAAATCAGCATTTCTGCTTTTCTCACAGTGGTAAGATGATTTAAGTTACAATAGGTTTTGGAGGGGGTTTTTAACTTGTTTGCTTTCTTAATTTTTTTGATTTGTTTATTTTTTTTAAACCAGAGTTCTGAACAGTTTTCCATCTTTTTTTGTCTGCTTCCAGTATCTAGAGATCAGAGCGCATATATCTAGGTCACACGCAGGACACAAAAAGTGCCTTGCTCATGAATATTACTAGCACCTATTAGGGGATATGTAGATTCTTATAGGGCAGGAATAATTTGCTGGTGATGAAAAGCTAGAAGGAATCCAGGCAAAATATGTATGTTTTTTAATAGCCTGCTCTTTGCTACACAGAGTAAATCATAGAGTGTAATTACATGGCACTGTACACATCAAGTCTAAGGGATTTCAGTGGCACAGAAATTATTAATAATGTTTTCATATTGTTGGAGAATTTTTCAGTATTTTACACATGCTAACAAAACCAAGACTCTTTAATTCCATTTGAAATAAATATTACTATATGCAGCTTAAAGATGAGAAACTGGGACATGTAAGTCACACTCTCCTATTATTCTGGGTCATAAAATAACTTGATCCTTTTTTCCCCTCAGTCTTGCACTTTGAACAAGGCAGATATAAACCATCTGGTTGATAGTAAAAGCTAAGTAATTAGAGGAAGGTATTTGGTTTTATTTTCTTATTTTTTATGGGTTGATGGGAAGATGACTTTGCCAAAACAAGTCAAGGAAACCAAAAAGCAATAATATTACTTACTCTTCCCACTAACACTAGGAAAAGCTTGTGAGGTACTAATAGCTACTGGTTAATTGACTATAATTTACTGTTGAATCAAATCTGCAATAGTCCTGCTGTCCAGAACATCTTGCCAGCTAACATAGGTAAAACTGTACAACTCCCAGCAGCAGGTGTTTAATAAAAGATCAGATGATCTCTGTTCTGCCAGGTTCTGGGATGTCAAGCTCTTCAACCTCTGGCCCCAAAGGTAGCACTGCAACAATTTTAATTACTGATAATTTACTGGAGCTCAAGTGAAACATAGCTACTTGGACTGTTGGTTCAATAAAAATAAAAGACAACCTCATTTACAAAACCAATGTAATGGAGAATTTCTCCTTAGGAGAAATCCCCCTGCCTAAACTCTACGATTCCAGATCTCCATCTGAGGGAATTCTAAATGCACTTTCCTGCAGGGATGACTGACCTGGACATTCCAGGTAGCAAAGGTTTTAGGTCACCTTTCTTTGTTGGGGATTACCACATCTGGTTTTAGGCATTAATCCTGAAAATATTACCCTTATTAACATTTCATTTTATGCCTGTGGAATAACCATCTGTCATTTCCTGAGCTATTTTGAAAGCACAGAGTAGTATTGGGTGGGATATCTGTACAGGTATTCATAAAATTTGGGTCAGTCAAAATTATTAGTGATTTTAGGTCAAATTGAACAAACAGTTTTGTCATCATAAATAGAAAAAAAAAAACCAACTAAAATTCCACAGCATTTCAGTTTTGGACTGATTCAACGATCATAGAAAGCTATACTGTGTATCTTTGCAAAGATGATGTTATACCGCTAACCTGAAGCAGACAAGGAACTTGTGTCTTCTCAAATCCCTGAGTCAGGGTATTTTGCGGGATGGGAGAAAAAGGAGGGAGAGGAACGAAAGATTGATTTGTTGTTTTTTTTTTAGTCTTGCAATTTAAATCACCCAAAATTGGGATAAAGCATTCTCATTCTTCCTTGAAGAAATACTTAACTATTTTTTTTTAAAATGCAACAACTTCAGCAGGACAGTTTCTAAGAAATTCATATGTGCATATTCTGTAGAAGACTCATTTGTCTGCTAAGAAAAGTCTCCTAAGATATATTGGGGCAGAGTCTTGAGCTTATTCGTAAAGCAGGCAAAGATGGATTTTAAATCTGTTTTCTACATCCCGCTTGAATATTCAAATCACCGGACAAAGGACATGAAGGGAACACAATCTCCTTCTCTCCTGTTTTGTGAAGGACAGCCATTATCAAAAGCATGGTTCAGCTGAACTAAAAATAACAGTAATCAGTTAGTCATATAGTGCTAGTTAGGAGTGTTTGCTCTTTAGTGGGGATGATAGACTTCATTTTGATTTCTCTGTAAGGTCACACAAGTCTCAGATTTTCAGGTAAACTTTTTCTGTTGAACTATTCCAGATGAACATGTATCTGGGGAACACTCAGGCCCCGTATCCCTGCTTCTTCTTTTAAAGAGGGAAGCATGATGCAGATGGTAAACAGGGTGGGGGGCAACAAAGCAACACATATTCTTGTTGATATGTTAGTGTTGGGAAGTGCTATCAGGCAAAAAATAAATAAAAAATTACTGTAAACAAAAGGCTATTTAGAGTTGTTTTATTATTTATACTAACTTTTATGGCATTTGACTCCTAGAGGTTTCAAAATGCAAAGAAAAGTAAATATCAGCATGGACTAATTTCAGCCTGTTGTGGTCCCCTGTTGGGCTCATTCAATGCATAGGATAAAAATGAATAGGATAGATGATGTTGGTGATGCCCAATATTCTCCCACATGCAATGAAATCATGTCTTTGTGAAAGTTATTACAATAATGTACATAGATAATTTATATAAGGATAGATTTAATTAGATTTCAGCATCTTTTAATAAAGTCTAGCAACTAGGAGGATGGGGTAAAAGCCAGTACAGTATAACCACAAGCTAATCCCCTGTGAAGCACACAGTTTTAGGAGCACTCTCCAATTACTGCACAAACTTAATTAAGTTTCTACCAAAACTGGTCTCTCTAGCTTAATACTCCATTTTCAAAATATGTTATGTTGTATTATTTAAACAATTACAAATAAATTCTCTGTACAAAAGCATTTAGACAAGAGCTGCATTTTGCCATTCTTAAAAGCTCCAGAAAATACAAAAAAAAGATAAACCATATTTTATTTATTTTTTTAGTCTATGTATTAATGAAACAGCATTTGTTCGAACAATCACAGTGAAGTTTAGATCTTCTAAGTGGCACTATAAAGAATAGAATAGAATAGAATAACTCTGAAAGTTTTACCGCAGGGCTGAAGTGTGTTTTGTATCCCCCTTAAACACAGCCAATGTGTGTGTTTAATAGAGGAGCTGCACAGCTTGGTTTCAGTGGGAAAAGGGGATGTGATGGCGATAGCAGCAATGGGCTATTTTCCCAGTTTGGAAGAGTTGTCATTTGCCTGGCTGTGCTTTGGGCATGGATCCCACTGTTCTAGGTCTGAAAATGACCAACCTTTCCACCACACTAGTGTAACCTCCACTCCCTTTTTTTTCAAAGCCTGACTTATTTCCATGGTGGGCTGTTGGCACTGTCCATCCCAACCTATGGCTCTGGTTACACTTTGGCTTTCCTCCAGGTTGCAGCTACCAAAATCATCCCTCCACACACTCCCCGCATTTGTGTCCAGCCAGATCAAGTCCCTGGTCCTCCTCGCTGTGGGGCCTCACGGCCGTTAGCTCTGGCGCAGAGAAGGGACAGCTAACAGGGGTGGTCTCTGGGCTGCAGGGCTGGTTTCTGCCATGGCCTGAGAGAAAAGTAACACCACCAGGTTTGTCCTTGGGAGCCGGGTGGCAGAGGAGGTGTCAGGGACACCCAGCAACTGGCCCAGTGCATGGCCACCAAGGGCGGGGACAGCCTCCTGGGCCTCCTGGGCACAGGGACAGCCCCTGGGCCAGCACCCCAAAGGCCTTCCTCCGAAGGATGCTGGGCGGAGGGGCTGCGCGTGGGGGGGCCCCGTCACCCCGGTGTCACAGTGCCACCAGCCGGCAGTGCAGCAGTCACAATGCCCCGGGGCAGTATAAAAGGGGCAGCCTCCCGTGCCCCGCTGCCAGAGATGGCCCGGGGACAGCCCCAACACTTCCAAGAGGAAGTTCTTGAGGAGCCGGTGGAATTACTTGGAGGGGGCTGAGGGAGGAAGACCAGAGGCTGGAACAGGCTGCTGGAAGTTCTCTACTGCAACACCATCTCCCAGCAGGGTCATGTTCAAAGACCATCTGAAAGATGGAAAACCTTTTCAACTGGATAGCAGTGGCAAGACCAAGGGAATGCCTTCATGAGGAGCACTGCAGAGCTCACCATCCTCATCCCCTGTGGAGCCAGTGGCAGCAGCTGTAAGAAATGGGATGCAGAGATGTTGCCAGGGTTCCCAGTGCTTTGGAGCACCCACTGGTGGCCCAAAGGTGTAGGAAGGATTCTTGCCCCCAAGGTTGATCAGGACGGGGGTGTTTGGCCACTCTCAGAAACCCCTGAGATGGCTCCAGGTTGAGGGAGAATAGGGCTTGGGCATCTATCTCCTGGGAGGTGTGACCAGCCTGTGGGACGAGAGGGCAGGTCTTGCTCACATGCTCAGGGCATAGCTGATCGCCAGTGCTGGGATTAGGAAGGAATTTTCCCCCAGGGCAGATTGGCACTGGTCCCTGGGGGTTTTTTTGCCTTCCTCTGCAGCACTGAGCATGGCCCCTTGCCAGGGCTGCTTTGGGCCATTGTGGCTAGGTGCCCACTGCTCATGCTCCACGAAGGTGGCCCTCGTGCCCCGCATCCGTGGGGAGGAAGATTTCTGACTCCCAGGATGGACTCCAAGGGATTCCCCAGGGGGTTGCTTCTTGTCCTCTGTAGCACTGAGCACAGCCCCTTGTCAGGGCTCCTCTGGGCCCTTTCGGTAGGTCCTTGCCTGCTGCTCTTGCACCTCCAAGGCGCCGCTCATGCCCTGCCTCTCTCGGGCTCTCTTGTCCAGTGCCAGTCTGTAGCGGGAGTGAGCTCTGCTTTTCCCTTGGCTCCATTTCCCCAGGGATTCTTGCTTGTGCAAAACAACCTGTGCTTGGAAGGGCTCCAGGCTTGCTGCCCCATCTGCAGTTGCACTTTCCAGCTCTCCCTGCGTGCAATACAAGGACAGGGCAGGCATGAAAGTGCTTTTCATGCATTGCTGGCCAAGAAGCACAGAGGCAGAGCAAGTTTTGGAAGGCGAAAAGTATGCTTGTCATCGATAAGTTTCATTGTTTGGAAAATACCCCACGGTACCACACACCTCTTCTTCTTTTGTGTGTGGTCGGTCGTGTTCCTCATGCTTCAGGTTCTCATTCTTTAGGAAAAAGGGGCTGCTTGGCCTGTATTCCTGCTGCTACATGCTCTGTGGCTTTCCTTTGCCAGGCTACAAGGGATTTTTTTCAAGCTCAACTCAAGAACGCATCAGGCTGCTCCTGGCTACACATGCCCATTGGGTTGCTGGTTGTGAGCATAGGCTCTGAAACAGATTCAGAAAAATAAAATAAAATCTTGTTTCCACTGGTAACCTTTGTCATTTGTGTCCACTAAAGTGTTTTTGGAGCTGAAAAACCTCTGGCATTTCAGGCAAATAGCAGTCTCATATTATTTGACTCAGGGTGAGCACAGGGAATAGAATAGAATAGAACAGAACAGAACAGTTCAGCTGGAGGGGACTTACAACAACCATCTTCTCCAATTGCCTGACCACTTCAGGACTGACCAAAAATTAAAGCATGGCATTAAAGGCATTGCCCAACTGCCTCAAACACTGACAGGCATGGGGCATCGACCACCTCTCCAGGAAGCCTGTTCCAGGGTTTGATCACCCTCTAGGTAAAGAAATTCTTCCTCATGTCAAGTCTGAACATCCCCTGATGGACGCAGCTTTTAGCTGTTCCCATGTGTCATGGCAGTGGGTACCAGGGAGAAGAGATCAGCACCTCCCTCTCCACGTCCCCTCCTCAGGAAGCTGTCGAGAGCAGTGAGGTCACCCCTCAGCCTCCTTCTCTACAAACTAGACAAACCCAGTGTCCTCAACTGCTCCTCAGAGGACATGCCTTCCAGCCTTTTCACCAGCTTTCTTGCCCTCCTCGGGATGCATTCCAGTACCTTAACAACCTCTTTAAATGCCGGGGCCCAGAACTGTACAAAATACTCAAGGTGAGGCTGCACCAACGTTAAATACAGTGGCATAATCACACTTTTGACCAGCTGGTTCTGCTGTGTTTGATGCACCCCAGGATGCGGTTTGCCTTCTTGGCTGCCAGGGCACACTGCTGAGTCTTGTTGAGCCTACTGTCAACCAGCAACCCCAAATCCCTTTCTGCAGGGCTGCTCTCCAGCCACGCCTCTCCCAATTTAGACTTGTGTCCAGCGTTACTCCATCCCAGGTGCAGAATCTGAGTATTTGGTCTTGTTCAATTTCATGCCGTTGATGATTCCCCAATGCTCCAATCTATCTAGATCCCTCTGCAAGAACGAATAAAGTATTTTTCTTTTTTATCAGGGTCCTATCTACAGAACTTCCATAGGTATAAGCTTAATAATTTTAGCTAGAAGTCTGACACCACTACTTTGCATCTGTATGGAGACAATTGTGTTTAGGGCATCATTTTATTACTAAAGCTACAAGGAAATACTTTTTTTTCCCCCTCCATCACGCCCCCCACCCCGGACATACTGTAGAAAATGAGGACTATTCTAGAAGGATGTTGTTCCTGGAATATTCAGATAAAACCTATTCTTCAAACATCTAACATCTTCAAACATTAAACATCCTTTGTTATTTACCTTGTTCAAACAAGAATTTCAGAAAAACTCTCATGTCATAAGCAACTGTCAGTTATTAGACAAAGGTCAATTTAGAGGAAGGGAAGCATTCCTCTAAAATATTATTAATCCACCTCCTCTTAGACGGTCTCAATTGTTGAAGAAATCACTGTAGTCTAGCTGCTGTTGTGCTGTTTGACCAGGAAATAAGAGAGTTTAATGATCATACAAGACTTTGCGGAAAAAGAATCCCAGCCAACACCTGCAGTCCTTTTTATTCCACAGCACTTTGCTATGTACTCATCTTTATAGAAGAAAAAAAAACCCCACCACATCATAATCACATTTCAGATGCAAATAATAACTAGGCCAATAACATATCTCAAAAAAATGAAAAGGACCTATTTCATTTAAGTCTGAAGATAAAAAATGAGTCATTCAATTCACCTCAAAATACTTTAATAAGTAATACTCTGGGAGAAGTTACTATCAGCAATTTCTGTGCGGAAAAAAGCCAGTTGTGTTAAATTAGCCCACAATTTAGCCTGTTTTTTAAGTACTGCGTGATCCTTTCTGACACAAATCTTTAAATAAGTTCATCTTTAGTTGTACAGTAAAAAAATGTTTTTGAGAAAGGTACAGGTTATGTTCAGTAAGGAAACTGCTACAGTGACAATTTTTTGAAACCTGTGAAGACCAAACAAAATGGAAAATGTAATAGAAAATGCAACAAATCTTTAGTGTTTTAAGAATAGTGCAAGTAGGCATAGAAATAGTGTGTGGACCATAGCTAAACTGCTATGCATTCAGGTTCATTCTAATCAATGAAAATAGCTAAGCCTAGCTATGATGTTGACTACTGCTTTTAGGGACATTAACAGTATTCAGTCATTTTAAAAGATTTTAACACTGTTTACAGTTAATGTCTGACAATCTAATATCTCATTTACAGTGTCCTATCTAAAAATACTGGAACAGGCATTTAGTTTACAAAATGATACTGTAAGTTCTGCCATGTTTTTTATCAAAATTTTAGAATCCTACATCCTTCTCCATGTTTCCCAGGTAATGAGGACAAAAGTTGTTCCCTTTATTTGTTGGGGCAGGAATTCTCACCCACCACAATTTATTTATGTCTACTTTAACAACAGACACCAGTGATATTAATAAAACCAAAATTATTTTGCAATGAATGCTGCCTCTGAAATTATGTCTGCAGAGAATGTCCATCTGAAGGCAAGTGATATACAAAGTTTCCCCTATAAGCACACATGCACTGACCTTAAAGCTTCTTAACAGAAGGTTTGAGAATTAAATCACTGCTAAGTTTGGGTGACATTCACTAAGGAATAGTAAACTACTTCCTAATAAGATGTGATCATTGCAAAGGAAAATCCTGTTCCAATGAAATACTGTTAGTCCACACCAAATGTTCAATTTAAAGCCATCTAAATGCTATGTTTAATATCAAGATTCTTTTCAATAATCACCAAATTGCAATCTGTTCAAATCTTGACTTCTGCCTGAATGTTTGCTTTTCAATACTGTGCTATTGGCTGTGCATGACAGGCATCCAATATAGCAGAGCACATAAATTACTAGGGTACTTTCTCATTTTCATCAATATCATTGGGAAATATACTTCTAATTTAATATGGTTTTCATTTCCAAAGTTCATGCACCTATCAAACAGTACTCTATGGTGTGAGAGACTGAATTCTTACCTTGAGCTGTTTGTCTCAAAGATTGTTAGGTGTGAGAGACTGGACTGTCATTTCAAGCCATTCGTCTCAAGAATTGTGGACTGCTTATCTTGAGCCCTTTGTCTCTGAGATGGCCTGTCTAAGCAGGACATTCCACCATCCATAAGGACAATTACTAGGCCACTGAGGCATTCAGGAGAGGAAACAGGCTGAAGCTGACAAGCATGTAAGAATGTGGAGGCTACCATTCTCACGGAAACTGTAGTCTTTGAGATAAGATACCGGTTTCTAGTGTTGATCACTCGAAGATCGTGTGGTAGACGAAACCTGCAGCGTGTGAACAGTGCATGAACAACACATATGTGCATACCTCATCAAAATATGCCCTATAAAAAAACGTGGAGACAAGCCGTGGTGTGCACCCACCACCGAAGAATTGAAGACTGAGGACCAATGGGACACCGCTGGATCCATGGTGGTGACTATCCTTGCAACTCTATCCCGACTGCTTGCTTGATTTCTGCCTTTTCTTCCATTCTATCCTATCGCTACTATTTTCTACTTTTGATACTTTTGGTAATAAAAGCTCTTTTGGGTATACGGCATTTGACCTCGTTTGTGTCTTAATCTCGCTCTTGGGATCATATCGAAACCTTCCCTGACATTGGATCGGGACATGTGGTCAAGTTCTGCTTTGTGGATCTTGGCATACACACACTGAAACACTGGCCTATACAAATGAAAATAATGTTTTCATTTTACTCCTTTTTCATGCACAAACCTTACTGGGTAGTACTGATGCAGAGCTAAGAACTACTTACAAGTCAGTAAACGTGGTCTCAGCAGAAATACTTTAGCTATGTCAGCCAGGTTTGAACCATCTGTTTTCTTCTTTCTTCATGCATGCTTACAAAATCTACCTGCCAGCTATGTTTCATGAATATCCTTTCATGACAACACAGATTCTCTTTTAGGTACTCCAAACCTAGCTTACACAGAATGATCCAGCACTCCTGATTTTATTCAGAAAAATCAAAAGATAAGCAGAATTCATCCTCTTTTAAGAACCTTGTTTCCTTGAGTGTGGTTGATGTTCACCTTCCCCACAAATGCATAGATTGGTACTTTATGAGTTCATATATTTACAGACATTCCTAGATATCGTCATGCCACCATCACATTTGACACCTGCACTTAGAAATCTAGCAAGGCATTGATCGGCTCATTATCACTGACATGAGAAATGCATCTCATTTGGAATCATGTCTTCATAAAAAGCAACCTAAACAACAAACACATGTTATCAGCAGTCTTTCTAATTCTTGATTAAACATTTCTGCAAGCTAACAAAGTGAATGCAGATGCAAAAGTTTCAACTTAATGAGTCAGATGTGTCAAGGTCTTCTTTCAAATTTCCTGCTTCTGGCAATTGTTTGATGCATTCATGCTTTTCATGGTAAGGAGAAAAAGAAATAAGAGAGCATCTTACAACCCACCTGCTAAACAGATTTACTCAGAAGAATAAACAATTTGTTAAAGTTTAACTATACATATATAAAAAGTTAAGTTGCCAAAGCCACTGAATCTTTTGCCCTAAGAGTTTATTATTTGTTGTTTAATTTTCATGGGCTTTTGAGAGAATTTTTAACAACAGTGGTGCCAAAAAGAAGTTTAATATTAATGGTCACAATCAACACCCACTTCCTATGTTTCTTTACACCTTTAAATTTAATTTGCCTTCAAATATGAATTGCTATAGCAACTGTAATTTGGCAAACCTCAGTTACATTTTATTTGATGATAATAGAATAAAAAACACTGGCTATCAGAATTTTGAGGTATTTTCTTCTTATTTATCATCAGCATGGGGACTCAAGGACTAATAATCATAATTGCATTTTGCTGGACTTTCTACAGAAAAAAAAAAAAAAAAGCTACTGCATGAAATGAACCACATGAGATACAGGTGAGATGTCACTTTCAAGCTAAGATAATCTTAACCGTTCATTCCTCTTGCCTGATGTGAACTACTACATGAATTTTGAGAGTTATCATACAACACCGGACTCAGCATTATTAGTTTAAATTTTATAAGGAGGCAAGTGTTTCTTGGGTCTTTCATCAGTCAAACTCACCATGAAAAGAAGGCAGTATCACGATTTTGTCCTCAAATCAGTCTGAAACAGCTACTTTTCCCTAGCAGAAACTACACTGACATGGTGATTCAAAACCACCTGGAATAGCACTTCATGGAATTTTGGGGATCTGCCTCCTTTTTCTTAAAAACAAACAAACAAAATAAAGCACATCAAAGTCCACAATCTTACCTAATTTTTTAAAGGGGAAAGGCTATAGTCCTATATTGACACCTTCTTCTACCAAATTATCCTCCGTCCCTTTAAACTGGAGACCTTTCACACACTGTAAGGGCAATTCTTGAGTATGTTACTGTCTTAAACTCCCCTGACTCTAGAGTTGTCTGATGCCTGTAACACCTGGTCCTTAGCTGAACTCTTTTGTACATGATCACTTTGTCATGACGTTATAAACACACGTCATCTCAGGGGAGATCAGGTGTTACACTTAATGGCAATCCTCAAATTTGCCTGCAGAACACATAAATACAGACAAATTTATCTTCATCCAAATAATTATTGACAGAAAATATTCATCAAGCCACCAGATAGACAAGGTGTGCAGAAAAAATAGCTAGTTTAAGTGCTGAGGAAGCCTTATTCCTTCTACAGTCATTGATGAAAGTTCTTATTAAAAAGAGCTCATGCTTCACCCTGTCACTTTTCATTGGGAGAAAAAAAATAAATCCATAAATATTGGGAGACATTTTTATTAACCTGATAAGATCTCTCACAGGGTGACCAACTGATGATGTGTTTTCTTAGAATGGGAGTTGCTCGACTCCCCATGTAACAGAGCAAGCTTACTAGAGAAGTTATGATGAGCTAAGCAGTAAGTTGAGGAAGTCTCTTTGGGGAAAGGAAAGAATGGCGTATAATTCAAGAGTCATCTCTATTTAACAGTCTCTCAGTGCACAGTCTCTCTTATAGTTTAATATCCAAAGAGGTAGCAATTAGTGATGAGTAGACTTAATCCAGTTTCAGTTAACAACACACAGTTATGCTCTACGCTTCTTTTTTTGAGTTGCATTCATATTGCCAAATCAGCTTGTTTCAGGGAAAAGTTAGCATTATCCGGGTTATACAACAGGTCTTTAAAACATTAATGTAACTTTTCATTACTACTTCCCCCTTTAGTTTATGTTCCAGAATTGGAAATACTATAGATTTGTATTTAAAGACCATTCCTTTCGGTAAAGCTGAAGAATCATGGGAATCTGCACATCAATGGGAAGACAGTTAGTTAAAATAAAAGGTCATCCAGTTCCACATATCTTTTCACATTTTTTAAATCAGCATAAATGGTCTCTGGTATGTCTACTAATAATTGATTAGATTTTTTTTTTTTTTTTTCCAGTTGGCTTCAGTTTTCTTCCATAACACTGCTCTATTTCTGGTACAAAGTTGAAAGGAAGACACCAAACTTCACTTCATTCACGATAAAGAGCATATACATTTCCAAAAGTGCTCTAGAAATTTTTTTCCAGTATCACAAAGCATTGTTTTGTAGGACATGTAATGGGAATCTTTGCTGTTTATCTAAGATTATCCATAACCGTACTTTGAAACAAGCAAGTCTCCCTGGTTATCTTGGCAGCAAATAAACTGGGCAGGTAGAGTTCCAAGCACAGGAAAGACTGGTAAAATTTTGGGGAGATTTCCCAGGAGGAGATACATGGAACAGATGATAGAACAAATTGGGTAACAAGAGAACATTGATCACAATAGCCTCGTTCAGAGCTTAGGAAATGGGCATTCACCTCTAGGAAAGAAACCAGTAAATGGCTCATCCATTCCTATTAAAACAGGCATAAGAAATGTAGCTTGTCAGGGTTTATGCAAGCATAAAAACTGACCTTCTAAAAGCAAAGCCTGCTTACAGCTCTGTCATTAGTTGGTAAGTAATAGTGTGAATAGACTACATATTACATGATCTCTAACTAACTCACAGATAGAAGGGCTTTTTTGTTTATTTAAATTTTGGGTTACCTTGTAGGCAACATAATTGCAAAGATATTATTAAGGAAGAAATTACAGCCCCTGAATAGAGCATAGATAATTCTCTAAATTTCCATAGCTACTTAGGATTCAGCAAGATAATTCTCATTAGTACAGCTCTGGAAAATATATATACTTTCACTTCTGCATGCAGTATTATTCTAATTATGTTGTTTACAAGGTAAACGTATGTAAAAGAAGGTATCTTCTGAGCTAGTCATACTTCATAACATCAGACATTTTCACTGTGCATACAAACAAGTTACACACTAAAATAAACAGATGGCTCAGGAGATTCATAAAAGGGTGTATAGCTTTCTACCAGTAGCTTACCATCAAACTCATCCTTAAATGCAGGCAGCAAATCATTACTATTTGACAACTGTTAGTTTGTCCAACATTAGATCATTTCATCCTATTTTCTAATGGGCAGATGTTGCTGTCAAAAAGATCATTATTAAAATTGGTACTAGATATTATCCTTTTGCAATCTTAGCACAGAAAACAAGAACTACGTAGAAAGGGTATCTAGTTCTTTCATTCTCATTGCTGTCAAGTACAAAACAGGAGTGAAACAGTTTTTGAAGCAAAATGGAGAAATTCTTATGTACTGAACTACAGATACATACTCTGTGGATATATCATTTGAATCTTCAAGACTAATAAACAGCTTCTGTCATATGCAATTAAATCGCATGAAGTGCTTAGAAACTGGCATACTGTATTCCATTTTTTTGCATGCATGCTCATGTGGTATATGGTATCTCCTTTTTAGATTTCCCTCAGGATTTTATATCATTCCCCAAAATAGTCTACATGGCAGCAAATTCTCCAGAGAATAAAAGAATAAATTTTGCAGTTGGCAAGTTAAAAATTAATTTGATTATTTTCTGGACACTGGCACTTTCATTCAGAAGGTGTGTGGTTAAGTAGCAACACTATTCCTACTAGCAAAGCTGTTCATTCTCTGTCATTCTCTTTATTGGTATAGCTTCAACCTTTGTGACAAAGATTTGATTTGTACACATACATGATGCTGTTCATGTTAACAATTCCTGTACCAGAAGTGCTGTGACACATGCAAAACACTATAAACTGTTTATTAAATATTGAATGCTCTCCATTAGCAATAAAAAGCAAAGCACTGAGAGGCACACTGCTTTTATGTTCTGTGTGGCTATTCTTACATGGCTCGAGAGTTGTTGGAATGAATTTGCTATCACTGCATGCCATCAAAGAGCAAGCAGCAGATTCATCGCAAACCTGAATGAAAAAAGACTACAGAGAAAAAAACCAACCCAAAACCAATGGCTTGTTGCACTAATAGCAAAAGTTTTAAAAAAACAGTTGGAAAAAAACCAACCCACCTCTTAAGCTCTACAGTACTTTCACGATTTTATAGCTTGCTCGTATTTGTGCCTTGTAATTCCTATCACAGAATATTTGCACAAACATAACCTATTGAATAAATTCATTTTCATAAAACCCACTGAATTACAGAATGGCCACAGGAAAATTTTTTATTCTACACTTTTTCAGATTAGCAAAGAGTATGCAAACTTTCTTATATTTGTTATTTTTGTAATTTTCTCTATAGCCATTTAGGTAACATCATGTTTGGACTACTCCGTATCTTCCTGATTAAAACACCTCAGGATTTGTATGTCCTTTCTCTTACTTAAAATGTCTGCAGTTATTTGAGAAATCATGATGCTAATAGCATAATTTCCAAATAATGTCTTATAACTGTATATTTATATGCTGTTAATGATGTCAACTGGACTGCATATGAGAAGAGATTCCACAATATTAGCCTCAGCCTCCTGTTGCATAGTCTCTAATGTAGCGTTTAACTATTTATTTCATCGTGATATGTAAAATAAGACTATTCAAATTCCTTTCAAGGACTCGTAAAAATTGTTTCTAAATTTTTATCATTTGCAGGTGTTAAATAAGCACTAACCATTAGTCACAATGTTACTAACCATATCAAACTACAAAAGTAGCGAACAGTTCACTGCCCATATTTAGGTTAAGATTATGTCCAATCTTTTTTTAATCCTTACCTCTTTCCTGTCTGATTTAGCCATTTGTCTGACTTTTTCATTTCAGATCTCAAAATGCTGCAAGGATGATAAAGTCAAGTGCACTGGATTGTACTTTGCCTATAGAAATGATTAGGATAAACACAGAGGATAGGAATTGGGTATGGAGGTTTCACAAACTATGCTTGTGAAAACATTAATCGTGCTTCTCAGTGATAACTTTGAAAGCTTCTTATATCTGAAAAAAACTCTTCTTAATTCTTCAATGACTTGAAAATTGAAACCAGTATTTGTGTGAAAATCACAGTTGCTTGTCATTGTGGCTATGATTCTGATAAGACAAAATTCAAGGTTTCTTGAACTGAAGCCTCAGCAAAGAAGTTAACTAATTTTCTAATTCAGCATAGAAATGGAATATGGTAACATCTGTATCACTTCAAGGTTTTTGTGGCAAACAGGAAAGTAATTTATCATATTAGGAAAATTTATATTATATATACAAATGTGCAGAAAGTCACATATTACCATGAAAATATTAACCTGAAAACTGGTTTCCTTTAAACCAAAAAAAAAGATACAAAGCACATCCCTTTTTTCATATGTTCATATTTCTAAAGAATTTTAATCTTTTTTCTACCTGTTTGTTACCATGGATATTTTAGCAAAAACACATGTCCCTTTGCATTTCACAAGTTATAGGAGAAAGAGAAGAGTTAAATTTGATCAAAACATTTTGTAGAAGTTCCATAATGCTGGAATCCTGGAGACTGCTGATAGTGTCTACATGAGAGATTAACTAGAGTAATTTATTAGGATTGTGTAATAGTTTTGAGTTAAAATACACATCTGAGTTGCAATACAGAAATTTAAAAGTAAAAATTTAATTAAATTTGGTCTCAAAGGTTGCTTTAGAACTTTAAAAGTGAAAATGAATATTTAGTTTTCCTCTCCAATTAGGGAGAAAAATGTTCCCTTAGAGGGAGAAAAAGCCTTGACACTATTTTTATGGTGGTATTTCAGGTCAAGGCAGAAGAGCACAGACTCATGACTTTCAGAACTAAAGTAAATTAAAACCTGGATGTGTATTTCATACATTTGCTGTGTGCAAGGCAGTCAAGAAGTGTGTCTATAGGGTGCTGGCATGATCAAGCTTCACTCTAGTATGTTATCCAAGTTTCTGTGCTCTTCACTACTGAGGTAAGCTCGTAAAGGAGAAAAGATGTCCTCTTAATAATGAACGATAAAGGAGTAGTCACACACTCCTCTGCTTACCCAGGGAGATTTTGCTACATATGACTAAAACTACAAAAATGGCTCCAGACAAGATGGGAGAGACATTTCTTCAAAATAAAACAAAAAAACCCCAAACCAAACCAAAACCCCATTCCCCAGGAGAGGGCAGTGAGTGAAAGGTGGGGAGAGGTTTTGGCTGCTGGCCTGGGTCAACCCACCATACCTTTCTTTTCTATAATATGTTTTATTTTTTAAGCTAGCACCGATCTAGCAACACATTTACACCTGAGCTTATCTTTTAAGCCACGCATATGCCCACAGTAAACCCCATATAAATAGTCACCCATATTTCCTTCCTTGTCCCACAACAAGGAAGACTGTGTCCATATTAAAGTACGCTCGTGGAAGAAAATTACTGTACAAAAAAACCCCACCCAACCTAGAGTAGCAAAAATAAACTCAATTTTCTCCTTCATTCCTAAATGAGATTTCTTCTGTAATTAAAACATTTTCAACTTCTCTATTCTGTTCAGAAAAAAAAAATTAAATGGCTAAAATAAAATAATTTTAGGATGGCATATGTTTTTTACTTTAAAATGAATTTAAGATATTGGCTTTTTTCTTCCTACAGTTTTATACCAATTATTTTTCAGTATTAGCTGCTGTTTCCAGGGAGATCAGCATATGAAGACAGGGAAATGTGCTGATTGTCAGGGCTATCAAGGAAAAAACAACCCCAGGTGAACTGTCTGCAGACCTTTCCCCACACCACAACCCCAGTAACTGCTGCAACTGCTGTCAGTGTGCCACAACACCACTACTGCTTTTGCTGAGATGAAAACAGCTCATCACTGCTCTTTCCAGCAACAGAACTAATGCAAAATCTGCACCTCTCAGGGGCTGAACAGGCATGAATGTGCTTATCCCAATAATTAAATTACTCATCTGTTAGTCTTACACTAACCACACAGACTTTATTCTTGTCTCATTTCTGGATAGTTTCAGTAGCCCTCTCTTCACTGTGCACAGTTTGGTTTTGTAATTATCAGTTATCAGTAATGCATTCTAATCAATTTATCTAACCTTGTTTGTGTCTCCCTTTCTCTTTCATCTCTACAGCAGTGTCTCCCTAGACTGCGGCTCCTTCTCCATGCCCAGCACTCCTGCCTCTTTTGTTATACCCTCAGCCATCATTAGTATGGAAGAAATGCCATAAAACCTAAATCTGCTCCCTGACCACTCTGCCCAAGACGCATCTTGACAGCAGCTGAGTGCCATGCAAGGGGGGTTCACCAAGTAATGTGTCAGTCACATCACTCTCTTGCCTTTCCCATAACTCAACCTGAAACACTGAAAAATTGTTATGGGAATACCACATGAGCAGCATTGCTTCCAAGAAATTAAGGAAAGCGAAATATATTTCTAGATATGGAGAACAGGATTATTTTATATTTTTTTTAAAGGAGAAAAATGGAGGCCAAGACTTTTTTTTTCCCCAAAACTTTAAATGCCCATTTTTGGACATCTCTCCAGTTTGGAACACTTAAAAAAGTGTTCTAATTTCAGAATATATTGAATATTCATCTCCAAAGTCAGGCTCGCTATATATGAATTGGGTATCTGAAATTCTTTTTTTATGTCTCATTGAGAAGAAAACTGCAGGCTAGAAGAACTCAGAGTAATCCTTGAGTCTGACTTCAACAAAATCCTTTGTATTTCTTATTTTAAAAAAGCAAAAGAAAATGCCAGAGATTGTCCCCTGCCTACAGATAACATTTTCATGGTTGCAAACAGTATGTCATACATGCTATGAAGTCAGATATTTTCAGTTTTCTTCATAATTGCCTAAATTAATCTTAAAGTTTTGTGCTTGTTTTTTTTTTCTGCCACACAGCTCCTTACTAAGTGGCTATCTTAGGACACCGAAACACTCTTCAGAGAACACAAAGTACATTGTCAAACACGCACTACAGCAAATGCATACGCTCCCCTTTTAGAATAAAACTGGGCAAGACAGTGTGATCATTGTGTTAATATTTAAATCAGAACCATGAATAACCTGACAGTAATAACATCTTTCCTCCAGTAGTGAACGAGGTTTAGAACCAGGATCCAGACTATTAAATTCAGTGAACAGAGGTGCACTGCTGCAGGCAGTCAGAACACTCATTGGAAAAGATTGATTCCGTACAAGTAACACTACAGTGGTAATATCTGGTGCTCTGTAGAGATGAAAAGATTTTCTCCCACTCCTGCCCTCCCTTCCCACTTGTTTGTAAAAGTTCATTTCAACACTCTGTAAAAGGAGGTTGTTTGCTAAGTCTTACAAAGGCTTTCTGAACTTAAATGTAAATAAGTACTTCAAGGATCTCAGAAATACTACCATACTCCCAATAGATTCTTGAAGAAATAAATTTTTAGTCCTAGAGAGCAAGATGTATTTAGGGCCTTTTAACTGAGACATAATTTCCTTGGGGGAGATATATCATGGAGAAATTATTCAAGCCTCGTATCTTGAATAGTTTAACTCAAAGCTGGAATATATGGGCTATGGGACACATTAACATTTTCCACAGGCCCTGTACTGACCCAGGGGAATCCTCACTGGACTGCCACTCAACTGCAGCTAAAGCTCAGCTGTCCGTGTTTTTCCAACAGAGCTGCACTCCACCAATAGATACCACGTGGAGTCAAAGCTTTCGCTCTGTTCGCAGTGGAACGGTATCTTTCTGTTGGCACAGAGAAATTTGCTCTTCCTTCAGAACCCTCCAGCAACCACCTCTTTAAAAGTCATAAGAAAACATGCGACAAGTTTTAGAGCATGAATGTCTATTCCAAAGAGGGATGTTCTCATTTTTTCCCTGTGAAAAATATCAGGTTTCTCCTTTACTTCTGTTCAGGCAAGTAAAAGCTAGTAAGATGACAGGTCTAGGACCCAATCTTCCCTACCCAGTTTTAAACCTCAAGAAAACACATATGCTTTCTTAGACTTTTCTTCTTCTTTCATCTTCACTCCCTTATTTAATTAGAGTAGCAATGGGAATGCCTCTTCTGGGTAACTTCAGTCATTGTATTTTCAGTACTGGAAGATTCACAAAACTCAATTTCAAATAGTGGAGCAATACTGTCCATATGCTGTATAATTACATGGGAATTAAATGGAATAGACATTTGAGACATGGACAGCCACAGGTGGACATCTGTAGTATATTTTCTTTCTTTTCTACAGTTTCATTTTATTTCTGTTTTTTCTTAAGATAACCTTCTTATAACTCCCTTGAAATTTACTCTGCTAGAAGGCCATTGAAATATCTTCAGGTACTACAAATACCATTTTCAATTACAAATATTCTTGAGGACTAAACTAAATAAATACTTGAATATGAGCATTATTTTGTCTAAATTTCTTCCATAGTATCTTTAGTCTCCAACAAAGACCTAAATTAATTAACTCTACTGAAACAAAGTAGGTCCCTTTCTCAGGAGTCAGCAATACCAAAGCCCTCATCCTCATGCAGTTCAAGTTTGAGAAATATATCCTACTATCAGAAAAATACCTCCCTTTCTTACTGTAACCCCAATATAGTATTTCCTTCTGGTTACCGTCCTGAACTCCTGAGTCTTCTGGATACTTATTAAGTAATATATGACACAGATCATCTAAGGCATGGCAATGTACATTTTTGTTTGTTTGTCTGCAATGAAGGCAAAGTGCTGCAGAGTTGACCAAGGGACTGTCCTAACAGTATTAGGCAGCACCTCCATTTGTGCTTGTTTACCTAATCCCTAGTTAGCATATGTGCATTAGAAGAAAGATGTCTGTGCCTGACATGAACAGTCCCTACCATGTGCAGTATAATTTGAAAGGTTATGTACTTTTCTGGTCTACAACATGCCCACAGTATACTAGTATAGGGTATTTTTATACACAGGGGACAGTACAGGCCTTGCAGACTAAACCAGAAAAATCTCCTCGAGGCAGAATGAACGCCCAAAGAAAACCACTAATTTATCAAAGATAAAGTCTAGACAAAATTCAAAAGTTAAAAATATTGACTGAAATTCAACTACTGCATTGGGCCAGCAGAAGCCAGGGTTTACCTTCTGGCAACCAGCCTCCAGTTGGGCTGAATGCAAGTACAACAGCAGCATTGGGGAAACAGCTTCCCTCGGTTGTGATTTCAAATGCCCTGGGTAAAGTTAGTCAATGAGAATACCTTGAAACTACCTCCACTGTATATTTCAAAGCTTGTGATCTATTGGTACAGGTTTTGTAGATATCTTTACATTTGAAATAGGGAATACCTGTCTGATATTTTCTCCAGAAATGAATGTTAAATGTTTGACTTGCATGTTGTTCCAAATAAGAGGCTGCTAAAGCTGCTATAACATCAGCAATTCCATCCATCAGTGCCAGCTATGCACATAGCACTACTCTGTAGCAGGAGGATCTTTCAGTTTCTCTTCAAGGGTTCCCAATTCAGCAGGTATAACATTAAAACAACTAAGATTAAGACATGGTGTCATAATTTCCACAATCTTATAATTAAAGAATATTACAATAGAAGCAAGCTTGCCAAAAGAAGGAAAATATAATTGAAATATTTTTGAACCAAACAATTTAGATAAGCAGCATACTAACAATAAAGGTCTCCTTCCTGAGGGAAAATGCCTCACTACTATTTCAAAAGCACGTGAAATATTCATAATGTTGCCTTGAAAATCAGTATTTACATGAACGGTTGCAGAATCTAAATGCTGCATTAATGAACCTAGGTAGTGCTACCAACTCTGCAAATACTGCAGATGCAAATTTATGAAAAATAAAGCTAAATATAAGTATGCTACCAAAATGCTAATATACAAGGCTATGGAGGAAAACTTAGTAGGAAAGAGCTTTTTATTTGCATACGGAAGCTTTTAAATCACATTTTGGCACCATATTTTGGCTTTTCACACATACCATTTACTAAATGGTTGTCTGGTTTGGGGTAAGCATTTGAGCAATAGGCAATGTTCAGCTTCAGTGTCCTACAGTTTATCTTAATACATTATTACCAAGAATATGCAGATTAAATGTCCTGACTTGTTTGTCTTTTCTGTGCTTGCAGTTAAAGCATATAATTACCAATTCATCTGTGCTTGTATTTGACATTTAAAGCCAAAGCAGCTCTGGCAGTAAGTTCCATAAAACTTGGAAAATTTACCTATATATCTCCCATCCTTCATTTCATATATCATAGCCTACTACTTTTCCTCCATAGCCCAAAGCCGTGCTTCTTTCAACCTATAGACAAAGTTTCCTGCTTCTGCCTGATGGGCAGGTTTAGTACATTAATTAGTTCATATGCAGTTTATAATTAATTTTTGGGGTTTTTTGTTGAGCTTCTCAACACTAAAAAACACTCCAGGAGTCAGACTTTGCTGAAAGCTAGGTTTACCAAAGTGAGCACATCTGGAATTTTCCACCCCTGCAAGTAAAGAATTCTACCACTTCCACATTCAACCCAGGCAATTAGGGATCCTTGGTTCATGTGCTTCTAGACCTAGTTAGTCACTCACTGGGGTTTTATAGAATTAAAATATCAGTTTCATGTTGTTACTGCAGTTACTGCAAATGCAGTAAGAATGACTATTTTTCATTAGTCTCTTTCTTTAAAGGGAGTTCACTTGATTCTGATACAACCTATCCAGCCAATTTGACAGCTCATCTACATTCATGTCATCCCCAATTAAACTCCAAGTATATTGTTATACCAATTATTTAAGTGGATATATGCTGTAATTCACTACACAGCCATACAGGATTTGACTGCTGTAGTCTGCAGGAATTCATACAAATTGGTCTGAGGCAACACTGAGTGAGGAGAAGCCTGTTGGTACCCTGTCCTGAGAAGAACACTCTTTGCTGTCACATATAAACTGAAACTGTGGAAAATTGTTCCTTCTTTTGTCAGTCTCCTGCTGAAACAGGAATAATTTTTATTCCTCTCTCTTTATATGCAAATGCATCCCAGCAACTTCCTGTGCTGCAGCCCCTGCCCTTCAAGCCCAGAGCAGCAAGCACATGCTGTTCCCTCGTTCTACTCTCTGTCTAACTCCCTGCAGAATTTGTTTGGTTTTATCACAGGCTAACAAATGGATACTCTGTCTGCAAAATATAAGGTGGCTATTTATCCAAAAATTAGGAAAAAGAAAAAAAAATCATAAAGCTTGTCCTGACTTGGCTTCACAGCTTGATGTCTGTCCTGCCTCAAAACTTAAGGACTTATCTGTCATTCTGGGCTCTTGGCTGAAGCTGATTGCCATCACTTGCTCTCTTTTCCCCTATTGTGAGACTGCCCCTTAACCTTGAGTCGCTGTCCCTGCTTGCCTTGGTGTCACGCTTGGCTCCCAGCTTGCCTTCCCTTATGGAGCAGTGCTCACCAATGCTGCTCTCCAACAGTCCCCACGCTAACACCCATAGCAGGTGGTCAAAAGATATTCTATGATTATAAACGTTCAAGGAAAATTAGAAAGTAGCCTGAGCAGGATGTTTCTACTGGTAGGAAACCCACTGTACTTTCTCTCTTTGAAAACATGAACCCTTATTAAACAGTCACAGTGATCTCCTAAAAGCACCACTGGAATTCTTGGAAACATGGGAAAAAGATCAGGGAGAGTGGGAGCTCCACACTTAGCAGTGGTGTCCAGGTGGGAAGTGGCAGGACATTGTGGAGCAGCGGTTTTGGAAGTGGAACAGGTGACTCTCCGCTCTCAGATTGACACAACCATCAGTTTTATGCAAACATCTTTACATTTAAACAGTGTGGAATCAAAAAGCCCATCAGATGATTTTGTTCTTTGAAAAATTAATGACAGTCATAGTCATAACCTCTTCACCACCTCCCTCTTCTTCAGTTATTCCTGTTGCTTCAAAGGAAGGGGAATGGTACGTTTGATAAATGCTGTTCCCTAAGTGATCTTAGGGTATCATGTTATATTTTAATAGTTTATAGAATAAAAATATTAATACACAAAAGTCTTGCTGCATTAAAAGATTATCTTTTCCTCTGATGCACAGGGAATTAATCTTACTAGCTAGCATGATAGAAATTTTATTGACGAGAGTCCTGCAACCACCCTGCTGACTTCTGTGATGAGCAGCCGTATCAGAGTAAACAGAAGAAAATATTAATGGAGAACTGGAAAAAAGAAATCTCTGGCTGAACACTGTCCCTGCCTTTTCCAAGGAGACTGAAATATCTTTTTCTGTAAGTATTTAATATTGCAGCTTGCATTTGCTGCTACTTAAGGAGTACAGAAAGAAATAATTCCAGTCATGCTAACATACTGATGCAAATGCAAACCTAGTCTAATAAGGTATTAGAATAATATCAATGTAAATAATAGCTTCTGTGTAGCCCATAACAATGATAGGTAATTTCATTTTAATTAAATGTCAGTGTGAAAACTCTCTCTGAATTTATCATATTAACTCTTCTGACCATAAGGGGAAAAAAGGAAGAAAGTGGTTGAAGAGTTGTTTTATTATTCTATTGTCATGCAAGATATCAAACCTGCTGGCTTTCTGATTAGCACTGACTTCTTTTGGCATTAAAAAAACCAAGGTCAACTCTTCTCACACAAGACAGTGTTATCAGCATTGTGTAATATGGAGCATATAAAGCACATCAGAGCCACTGCTTGCCAAAATACTTGAGTCCCTCTTAGCTCTCCTATCAGAAGGAGATGGAGATAAACGCTTGGATATCATCAGTACCCACAAAGGAATTCAGTCCGTATCTCCTCAAGCTTTTTAGCAGCCTTGTTTATACTTTCATGAGAAGGATGAGGAAGAAGAACCCAACTGCACTCCAGATGAGAAAGTCAATGAGGCAGAAAAATAATGTCCCAGTACAAATCTGTAAGGAGAACAAAGCCCGGATTAACCGTGCAAGCCACCTCACAGAGCCAATCTGTAGTTTCAGTCTTGTTCTGCACTACAGCATTTCCAGGGAGATGGTTCTTTTCACTCCCAAGTACTGCAGATGTTGGACACCACCAGAGGAGTCTGCCAGCCATTCCTTTGGCCGTGTCTCAGATATTTATGCACATGGATTGCTCAAGACAACAAATCCAGGGAAAATGAGAGCAAGAGGCTGCAGAAGAATACAGTAAAAATGTAAACAAGACAAAGCAATAAGAAATCCTCATTTTCCATCAAAACCCTCGAAAGTATCCTGGCTTCTGCACAAGGTTTATCTAATAACTGTCTTCCATAACAATAAGTACCTTGTTGTGGTAGAAGTGTAATGCAATGCCAAAGTGCGAGAAACAGTGACCAGGCTATAAAACAGGTATAAGACATAAAAAGAGATAACTCTTGGCAATCTGACCTCAGCATGGAGGGGTAACTTTTAAAGCTTTTCTTACTGCCCTAACCCTTTTCAAAGACAGTGTGAATTGTACAGTAAGTCTTCTTTTTCTTTTAGAGCTATTTTCCAGGATTATTTAAACTTACAGGTTTACTTGAAAAAAAACCACAAAAAATGCACAAACTCCCCCACAACAACCTTCCCCACTTAGAAAACGCATACATTTTCAAGAACAGAAATGGATTTGAAGATATAAGTTGTTGTTCAACAAAATGTTGATTTGATAATGTAGTTCCAAAGGAGTATTTAATTTTCTGAAGTTATGAATTTTTCAGTAAAACATAGTGTCTGAAATAATAATGTTGAATGAATCTGTTGATCAGAGGACAGACTCTATAGTGCTTGTAGGGTTCTTTAATATGTTTAGACATTGCTAATGATTAAGTTATATCATTATTAGTTTCTAAACACCTAGAAGATAACAGTCTCAATTTCATCCTGTCGACTGCTGACTTCTGTGAAAAATATTTAAAAGGCTTTTTTTTCTATGAAGAAAGAGATCATTAACGTTTAAAATTACCAATTATAAAAGAAAATCACTTTCAAAGAAAAGAATAAGAGAAAGTTTAATTAAAAGATTCTTTAGAAGAATCTAGCAAGTACACATATGGAATATGACTTAAGCAAAAATTCAAATTAGAACCTGTATGGATTACATAAGGGATTAAAGTTATGAATAAGATATCAGGAGGACAGAATTAGCAATGTATGTTCTGAGTTAGAAAAAGTGTTTCGTGTATGTAAGAACACCTGCACAAGGTCAGACCAAAGACCATCTAGCCTTATCATCTCCCATGCCACAAGTAAAAAGTACCATATTAGAGAAGGATTGTAAGATAAAGGTAAAAAATAAAGTGATCTTCTTCCCAACTGCCAGTGCATTCTGATGTCTAACTCTTGTGTCAATGTCTCTAAAAGATTCTCAAGATGGTAAAATTAAACACAAATGAAGACAATGAAAACTACCTATAGGAGCTTTCTCTTTTCAGTGCAGAAAATAGACTGTTTAAGATGCAGGCTACTATCCTCAATTTTTCAGTAACCTGTTTCATCTAAATAGGCCTTTGTTCTTCATTCAGAGAAGATGCTACTTGAAATATAAACTATTTCTGCTATATATATATATATATATATATATATATATACACATAGCAAGATGACTACTGAACATCTTTAAAACAAAATCAAAACCAAAGAAAGTTTTATAATATGCAAAATAAAGAAGTTCAGAGCAGAAGACATTTCTGCAGGGAAAAAACCAAACAGCACAAAACCATCCCAAAACCCCACAGTTACAGATGGGCTGGTAGTGTTGCCTGCATTATTTCCCTTTAAGACCTTATTTTCAGATTCTCACAGATGAACCAGCATTAAAATGTTAACGCTGGTAGACTAACTGCACTGAGGGAAAAGCTAATGAGGGGTGGTTGTATTTGGCTCTCCAGGCTGATAACACAGACTGCTGGAACTTGTAACAAGACAGTTTCTTTGGGCATAATGTTTCAACCTATTATCTTAAACATTCATTATCATTAGAATTCTATTTTCTTTTTAAAAAGGTTTGGCTGAAATAAAGTCACATCTTTTTGAAGAAAATGTTTGTTGCTTTGACAGATCTTTTAAAATGTACTACCTCATAACTACTGATTGTTGGACTGTGCATTTTTAATGCTATTTTTAACCTACTATTTTAGATATTATTATATAATACACACTTTACTTGAGCATTTGTTCCTTGCCTTCATTGAAATTTACTTCTATTTAATTAAAAGGGTGTCCTTCTTCTACTATAGTATTTACGGGGGGAAAAAACCCATCTTATTTGACTTCATTTAAAAAAACAAATAATATATTACAACCTATGTACTGCACTTCTGTTTTAAGGATAGGTACAGGTCTGCTCAAAGTAGCTTATACAGGTCTTCTCCTTTACACCCCACAAGCATTAACCTGTACTGCTAATGACAGCTCTGGATTGCTCTGGAAATTCTAGCACAGCCAGGTAGGCATCTCCAAGAAAATCCCTTTTTTGCCCTTTTTAGCCCAGCTGGAGAAACAGCCAACAGCAGGAATACAGATTTCCTTAACCAGTTCAATCAGAGTGTTCAGGTGAGACTGCTACCTGCAGCACTCAAAAGGGTTGAACATGATGTTCAGGCACATCAAACCTGTACCCTGCTTCACTTGTACTGCCAAATGCCTCTCCTGGGTGTCCTCCCAGGTGGCTACAGCATGTGGTGACCCTCTTGGAAAGAGCTGACAACCTAAATATTTCCTGAACTCCCGCACAATGCCCCAGCTGATAGCACATGCACCACTGTTTCAAAATGGTGAGCGGTCAAACAGTTTTATCACCCTCTGAAAAGGGTGAGGGACAAGCTTTGGAAGCGTTGATACTGATATTGCTGCCTTTTGTATGCAGAGGCAAAGGTGATCAACTTTCATTCACACATCTGCTCTCTGGTAGCAAACCACTTCAGTGATCACAAGATTGTCTGTTTGCACATTCCCAATGAAAAATCACCCCAGAGTGGAAGACCAGCACAAAGCTCAACCTTCAGATACAAAACAAGCAGCGTAATGAACTCCTGGAGACTCACACTGGCCTCTGCCCCAGAGAACATCATCCTTTTAGTGCTGCTGACATTTTAGAATGAGGTCCTGAGGCATTTTACCCCCAAGGGAGTAAACAGAAAAAAGTATACAAAGCTTTTTGCAGTAGCTTATCAGAATCTCACAGAAGCAGACCCAAGCCATCATTCTTGGCCATTACACCACAGCCAGTATTTATAATACTTTGATACAGAAATTTCCAGACTAAAGCAAGACACAAAACAAGATTTGGAATTGGAATATCAAGGTCTCTAGTAAATGCTCCGTAAACATTCAACTGTTTGAATGTACTTTATACTGCTTTTCTAGAAGTGATTTTACATCTATTACACATAAGTATATAAATATATAGAAACATTATATATATATATACACACACCCATAAATGTATAGATACATAGATACAACATGACACCCTGGCTTTAAAGTTCAACTCATTTCTAATTTATACAAAATGTATTTTTCTATTAGAACACATGCAATCAAAGGACAGTGCAGAATCTTTTTTTTTTTTTTAAAGCAGAAATAAATGGTTTATTAGAACTACTTAATAAAAGTACCAGGCTTTATTTAGCTAGTTACTTTTCACCCCAACTTCAGGCACACTCCAGCACATACTAACAGCCTTATCTGCCAGCACCACCTGAAAGAGGTATGAATTTGTCAGCTATACATTTTCACATGTCAGCAGCAATCATTTGCACTTAGAGACACCAGTGCAGTATGACAGACAGTGGGCTCAGACCTGCTCATTTCTGAGCAACGTCATTACTTACTGCGAGATACAACTTTCAAATTTCACAGCATTGCACAAATACTTTTTACAAAGCACTGGAAAGGTCACGCCCCAAATCTTAACTGAAATACCTAAGTCTCACAAATGCTGGGTCAGACATCTTTTTGCTGGTGTATTTCTTTTGATAACACCTGCAAGCTCCAAGCAAGGATCCTACTGTCTTAAGGATGAACAAAACAACAACAGCACCTGGACAACATCTTTTAGAGAGGTTTCGGTCTAGTTGTCAAATAGGAGACAATTAGTACTCAGAATAGTATGACTGAGCAACTTAATTTGCCTGCAGCTGTCTACATGACCTAACACAAGGTTTGTGGAAATACGCAGGCTCTGAGGAAGACAGGGAAAACAGTAGGGCTGATAAAGCTTCTCTAGCGTGGAGGTCCACCCACACTATTTACAGCCTGCTTTTAAGTTGAGCTATTTGCTCATGTGAGATGCTATGTTAATGCAAGTATATTTCCAGTACCCAAGCTAGCTCAGTAACCTTTCTTTCCATGGCACTGCTGCGTGCCATGCTGATATGCACCATCCCTCAAGAATTCCTTTTGTTAGATAGAAGTGTTTGGAAAATAAGGATAGTCAAATGTGAAACATTCAGCTACACTAATGCAGGATCAATACAAATAACTCAGGGTGCCTCAAACCACAAAAAAGAGCCTTTGTCTTTGTTTTAAAAGCCATAGGTTAATTCCTTAAGAAGTAACAAATGAAAACTACAACTGGTCAGAAAGTATTTCCTAGTAATTTTTCTTGATATTTTTAAGTCTAGGAGGACTACTTGTAAAACATTCATTAAGATTCAAGAAAACATCCTAATAGTCTATGTTCTTAGAATACACTGGGATGCCAATATGAATAGTTTAAGCTACTTTCAAACACTGAGAACATTATGAAATCTTTATTTTGAGTAACTAGTGAAGACTGTAGATGTAGAGAAAGAATTAATTTGTTTTAGTGGAGGTCTTAAAGTTATTAATGAAGAAAATGTTTAATGAGTAAAATATTCCAACACGAGCACAGTCTAGAGAGTAGCTGTTCAGTTATATCAACTTTTAAAACCAGTTCAGAGAAAAACTATCCTTCAACATATTCCAAGTTACTTCTCAAGCTTTTTAAGTAGACATAACAGTCACAGAAACCAGTAATTAACACTAAAATATGTTAAAGGCTATGAAATGAAATCATCTTGCATGCTTAGCTGCTGTATCCTGCTTACACATGCTAGGTCTGGGGTGAGGAAAATGTTCCCCGCAGGCCAGATGGACACAATAATACTGGAGTTTTGGCTTTTGTCTGTCCTGTGAGGTATGGCTCACTTCCAAGGACTATTGGGGTATATTCCTCTATGCAGCTTAATGCTGGCAAAAGGATCTCTTCCTCTGACAGCATCCCTGATTTCTTTTGTGTCGTGATTTTTAGTCTTTCCAACTAAAGACTGCAATTTTCTTCAGGGCATTGAGATATGTGTGATTTTCATAAATGAAACAGGCTCTTTTGACCATCATGACTGTTGCAGAATTACCTGCAGCTGGAGAGGGAGAGAGGCCACAGGGGCCTGATGACCCCAATAGTGCTTTCTCAGCCTATGCTTCCATACATGCCTTCTTAGTAAAAATGAACCCGTCCCATGTGCTCCATACCTCTGAATTGACCAAGAAAACCGAGGGACATCAACTCATGGTTTCTTAATGGACTGCCCTGATGATTAGGCTAGAAGTAAAAAAGGAGCTGTGCTCTCACTCTTCTGTGCAATGAGAGCTTTATGAATCGGTGACAGCTCTGCTAAATTGGATTTAGTACTGTGTTATTTCATTTGGCAACGAAACAAAGTCATGGGCAAAGGAAGCCTTTGAAATGCACTGTAACAAGTTGTTCTGCCAGTTTCTTACTTACGTAATTAGACCTCTTAATACAAGCAACCAAGTGGAACTGGGCTTGCCTGAAGTGTAACAGACCCACCTGCTTTTTGGATGAGTTTGTACAAAGGGAGCTTGGAACCCATTTTCACCTACCTAGTCTATTTTCAGACAATTGGTATTAGGTTCTCTGGGTACTTATTAAATTGCACAAATGGACGGAAAGAAAAGTCAGTTCTCCTTTGCACTGTATTTGGTATAATGACATGCTTAGGTGAATGCTAGAGACAAATCCTCACCAGAACAGAGCAATGAGCTGCTTTCCTTCAAACCACTCAGAGGAAATGCTCGCAAAAATGTGCAAGTAATAGATGATCTGGCGGAAAGTCTGCAAAATTCTGTAAGACCTGACAGACTGCTCTCACATTCCAGGAGTGAACAAGTACCCTTTACAATGCTGACTAAAACAGAAGTCAGAATATTTAGGATCATCAGGACTGTCAGTGAAAATACTCAGTGCAAGCAAACGTCACTGAAATGTTCATGTTACTACTGTGAAACTGTTTGTTTCTACTGGTTGAGACACTTAGAAAATGCAGGCATATAAGGGTAACCAGAAGTAAAACTTCTTATGCATCAAAACATACCCAGCATCCCAACTAATGAGCATTTACCTGAAGAAATTTTCCAGGAACAGGAATAAGATCAGGATTTTTACTCACTTTAGGTAAGTGCAGTACTATGCCATGTCTATAAAGTCAAATATATTTGACAAATTCAAAAAATATGTTCATCATAGAGGCTATGTTACTTATTATCTGAACCTCCAAGTTCATTAAAACCCTCAGTTTCCACTATCTCAAAAGGACATTGAGAGGTATCAGTAACTTGCAGAAACTTCCCCAGGTAGTTTCTGCAAATGGAGGTTTGCTCAACTTACCTCTCTCTTTTATAGACCTGCCTATCAAACATTAAAGAAAACCAAGATGACCATTTCTAATCCAGCTAAGAATGGTACAACACAATCCCTTTGAAAAAGCTGCTGACTTCAAGCATAAATCTGCTGTCAGTGAACATTTCAATTTACAGAATATGCCTCCGCAGAGAATCAGTCTGCTAGATTGTTTCATTCTGCAAAAAGTTTCTCATTTCCACTGCTTTGGCATTTCACAACTAAGCAATTACTGTGGGTGTAAATTGTGCTGCCTTGCTGTCTAGGTCCATGTTTTAATGGGCAAAGATAAAATATATATTCTGAAATACGTTTATTTCCCAGCTGTGGCACTACACTGCTTTAAGGAATAATATCTTAGATGTGCTCCAGTTGTCTAGTTAGTAATGTCATCTCTTTCTATTATCCATGTTTCCCTTGTAATTGTGTTTGTCAGACTTTTGATGAAAGGGAAAATCTCCTAACTATATATATACACACTATGTACAGTTTTGACCACTTCTTTTTTGGGGGCTAGTGGTTTAATTTGCTAACTAAATAAAAAGAAGCAAAGTTAAAGTAGGCATCAAAATACGATCCAGTGTTAACTAAGGAGATGCACATAAATTCTGAAATCATAAAGTTCTTAAGTACTAATATTGCTCAGCTCTGTAAGCAGTAGGATTTAATTAAATTTCACTCTTAAACAGTTGCATTTAACAAGGTGTCATTTAAAAAGATTAGTTAACATAATTAGATCTTAAACTTGCTACCGATTCAAAGGTAAGGTTTCTTGTTTGGGTTTTTCTTTTTTAAGTGAGACAGACTTCAAGGGCAGATGACTGGCAATAAAATTAGAAACATTAACAACTCCACCTCCTCTTTCTAATTTCATGAAAAATAAAAAAAGAAGATACACACCACCCATTATAAGTTTCTTTACTTCCCTGGCAAAACCAAAATTCATATGTCAAAGCCATGCCTTGTGAATACAATACTGTGGGGGTTTTTTAAAGACACTCCAGTCCAAGTTCAATAGTACACTGCATTTGCAGGATTTAGGGTACTACAATGCATAATTCTGTAACAAACCCTTCGTCTTGATGCTTTTTAAGTCAGGAGAGGCACAGGCCTTCAGACAAGGAGAACCCCAAACGTGTCATCCCACAGGCTTGGAGCCTTCTGCAGACATTATCTCTCAGTGACTTGGGCTGCTCGTGCCCCCGTCCTGGTGAGCACAAGCAACAGGGCAACCAAGCTGCTTTTGCAAAGAGGGGATTAAAATTAAGGAGGAGAATGTAACAACCAACTCCTCTCCCCAGCAGAGTTGTCACTGTTGCTTTTCTGTTACAGTGAAATTGGTAATAGAGACAAGTGAAGCTAATGAGCAAGAAAGACCGTACCAATCTAATGATTAAAATCCTGCAGTCAAGATCAATGACTACAATAGCCCAGTACTGCCTAAAAGACTACCTGCAAACCAGTCTAGAAACAGCTAAAGGGAAGCAAGACTGCCTTCGTGAAGCACATTGAGTTCCTCCCTCTTCCCTGCCCCCCCACCCCATTTTAACCAAACTTTGTACAGATGACTGAGACTAAGCTTAGAGAGTATATGGCACCTGAAGAATTGTATATGGTTTCCTGCTGATACACAAGAGCAGGCAGTCTGTGATGTGAACATTAAAGCCAGCTGGAGAGTGGCTATACCTATTCTTCTCTTGTCCTTTTACCACCACATAAGGGAAGGTTTAATAAGGCTGTGATACCTGCATGTGGATGACGGAGCTGAATCGTTTTTCCAAGCTATTCTCTGAGATGAATCCAAAGCAATTATGCAAATTCCAGGAGAAAATTACACACGTTCTAGTTGATTTTATGAGCTCCATCTTGGGAAGAGCCAGAAGCTATCTTGGACCCATGTGTATTCTTTATCTTCCTGTGAAAGGGGAAGGTGCAAACAACACTTCACAGAGTCAGGTCTGGTGTCTATTCAGTTATTTGTGATAAACAATATTTGAAGCTCCGGTAAGGATCTAATTTAATTAGTCCCATTAATTAGATGTAAATTCACTTCCTGAGATATAAAGAGTGGCATTACCCTGACTAACAGTTGCTTCCTAGATATCCATTATGAAAAACAATGATTGGACTAAGAGTGAACACTAACTAGGAAATGTATTGTTAAGGATATAAAATGTAATTAAAATGAAGAACACATTTTAAAGAATACATCTTTCATTGAACTGATTGACAATTGAAGAGAATGAATCTATGAAAAATTCAAACCATAGTTCTGAAAATTCCAAATTCAGCCTGTGCGCTTTTTTTAACAGCCAGTTTTGTAGTGATTTTTAAGTCTTACTTTTTGCAACTGTGCAACAACAGTGAAATGCAATTAAAGAGAAGTAACAGAGGAAGAACTGAAGCCTACCAGGAGCGAAATTATCATCACCTGAGCCTTTTTGCAAGATTGTGGCTATGGACCAAATATTCTTACTCTAGAGATTTCCTTGTACAGCACTCAGTACATGCTTTCCAATAAATAAAAATGAAATTTCTATCTGTCGTGGTTTAACCCCAGCCAGCAACTAAGCACCACGCAGCCGCTCACTCACCCCCCCCCCCCACCCAGTGGGATGGGGGATAAAATTGGGAAAAAGAAGCAAAACCCACGGGTTGAGATAAGAACGGTTTAATAGAACAGAAAAGAAGGAACTAATAATGATGATGATAACACTAATAAAATGACAACAGCAATAATGAAAGGATTGGAACGTACAAATGATGCGCAGTGCAATTGCTCACCACCCGCCGACCGGCACCCAGCTAGTCCCCCAGCGGCGATTCCCCGCCCCCACTTCCCAGTTCCTATACTAGATGGGACGTCCCATGGTATGGAATACCCTGTTGGCCAGTTTGGGTCAGCTGCCCTGGCTGTGTCCTGTGCCAGCTTCTTGTGCCCCTCCAGCTTTCTCGCTGGCTGGGCGTGAGAAGCTGAAAAATCCTTGACATTAGTCTAAACACTACTTAGCAACAACTGAAAACATCAGTGTGTTATCAACATTCTTCACATACTGAACTCAAAACATAGCACCGTACCAGCTACTAGGAAGACAGTTAACTCTATCCCAGCTGAAACTAGGACACTATCTAACATTCCTCAGGAAGATATTTCATCACTAACTCAGCTCTGTGCTAGCTGAAATGTATCTTCACGTATGCCCTCAATTTTAAATCAAAATTCATAAAAAATATTTAACAGCTACAAAAATGAAAGTAAAACTCATCTGACCATGAAAAAGTGTTCTGTATGTTCAGATTAAATTTAATTCTTGGGCTTTTTGAAAAACATTGTCTAATTTGGTGTATAATGAAGCCATGAAATTTCGATTTGACTCATTTAAAATAAAAGTTTAGCTTGTCTCTTAATAGAAATCTTTCAGAAATGTAAATCATTTTTATAGTACTAATGTGAGAGCACATTTTTTCTGGAAATGGAGAACAACAGAAACTGAAAAACCACTACACATCAAGAATCAGTTTTAATTGAATGTTGCTGTTGATAGGAACATTGCCAATAAGCATCTCTGCATGCACTGAGGTAAATTTCAAGAAAAGCACTCACAAATAGCACATGCCAAACAATTGCTAATACTCTCCAGCAGCAGACCATAAAATGGCACAAGGTAGATTTAGATGGTATTTCAGGAGATGGATAAAGGAGGGTTATCTGGGAAGAGGGAATATGCATTAGTCAGTCTAGATGATACTCAAAAGTGCTTGCATCAAAACTTGGCATTGTTTTATATCTAGTGATAAAAGTCAACTTTTTGTCAGCAGCTTTCATTTCTATGGTGGCTTTAGTAAACAGTGCTTGAGAAATTCATTTCACTACTCTTATCCATGTATTTTCAAGTAAATTGATTCCAAATAATCTGAAATTAAGTTCCCAGGCAAGACAGCAAACCAACAAATTGAGAAAGGTTGCCTGAGTCTAAACACACAAGCATCTCTTTCTCCCAGTGCAAATCAACTGAAATAATGTACAATTTTTATAGGGTGTAATGAAAATAAGCATTGGGCTCAAAAAGTGGTTTTGCTGTCATCTTTAACACCATTTAAAGTATCTATTTTTTAGTCTTAGCAAATTTTATGAGATTTTTCTTTTAAATAAATTCTACTTCAGTTCTCTACAGCCCTGCAGTAGAATGCTGAAATGCTGGTACAACCTACAAGTCCCTGACATCATCATCATCATCATCATTATTATTATTATTATTATTATTATTATTACTATTGCTATTACTATTATCTTTCCCTATACAGTAGTTTTATATTCTTGAGACCCTGAAATTGTAGTGTTTGGAGTAAGCAGATTGATGAAATACTTTCAATACTCAGGAGATCTCTCCTTTTCAAAGACTTCTGTTCCAAGGCTAATCAAATATAACAGAAAAATAATAAAGACAAATGCTAGTGTGGAGTCATGACTGGAAATAATAATGACAAAAATTGCAAAATGCTGAATTTTTCCTGACCATGTTAATCATGTTATTCAGTGCATTATACTTTAAATGATGTCAGCAGGGTGAAATTGTACATTCTATTGAATTACAGAGAAAAATAAATTCATAAGTCTTTTTTTTTCTTTCTCTGTATACAGAAGGAAAACATATACATAAAACAAATATATCTTCCTATTCTTCAAAAGTTTCAAGGGCTCAACATGTTTCTAAGACAATACAAGTTCAAGAAAAATTACTAAATAAGTTTACAAAGAGCGACATCAAAAATATTCACCATTATTGCTCTACTAGCCCTGCAGCATTTCTTAGTGTGCTTCAACAAGAAAGAATCTATAGGAATTACATTAGAGTAGGCAAAGGTGGTGGAGTGATAGGAGACCTGTCTAAAGAGACAACAGTTTTAAGTGGCTTTGTCACTTGCTTTCTGCCTGAATTTTGACATGCCATTTCACAGCCGCTGCCTCCTAGGATAGACCCACCAATGGGATGCAGGCTACCCACATCCATAAGCCTAAATTCTCTTTGCCTGCAAAAAGAGATGGCTGCAGCAAATTTTCCCATTGCCTGTTTTCCCTGAAAAATGTCTGGGCATTACCTGGGAAATTGGTAGCTGACAGGAACCAAGACCATGCTGGGAAACATGCTAACAAATAAACAGCGGGGATGGTCACAGGCCAGTGCATTACCATCTCTCCCAGCTCTATTTTAATTACTAAAATAGTTGCAGGACTTTACTTTATGAGCTCTGCATCCGTATTGTGTTACAATTTAACAACTTTGATCATGCAGCCTCCCAATCCTGGAACAACTGAACAATGGTGGTAAGGAGATAACAGAGATGCTAATCCAAGTCAAACAAAAAACAGACACAAAAAGTATTGCTGAATAGACATTGGTTTGATAGCTGCACTAATATAACTTTTAACCCTTTTTTTCCTTTTGAAAGTGAGTTCATCAATTTTCTACAACTCCACTTGCACTTTTCGAACTGCCAAACATAATGGCTTTCAGGCTTTTGCACAAGGAGTGAGACTTGTAGTACTGATGTAGGACTACTTAAACAATGTTTTGGTTTAAATCCTCTGCATTTCATAAAATACTCTAAATTAAAAAATTGTATTGATCATGCGCAGAGATGTGATAGAAAAAACTTTTTACTTAGCAAAATATACTATTTGCTAATCTGTGCAAAAGGGGAAGAAATGAGACCCTTTATTTTTAAAGTAACATGGTAATGTAAGCATCACAGCTAACAGGACTTGTAGAATAGCACATTACTAGTCAACGCCCCCCCCAAATAATTTTCTTTTAATCCCGAAGAGAAATTGCAATAGGAATATAAGGGCTCTCGGTACATAGATGGAAAATAAATATACACATGAAAACATATAATACATTTGCAGTTCAGTTTTCCCCTTCATAAAAGATCTTTTGTCCTTGGCTAAAAGTGACTTGACTCCTTATTGACTTCTTGTTATTCAGAATCACAGAACGGTTTGGGTTGGAAGGGACCTTTAAAAATCATATAGTCCAACCCCCCTGCCATGGGCAGGGACATCTTTCACTAGATCAGCTTGCCCAAAGCCCCGTCCAACCTGAACTTGAACACTTCCAATGATGGGGCATCCATAATTTCTCTGGGCAACCTGGTCCAGTGTCTTACCAGCCTCATTGTAAAGAATTTCTTCCTTATGTCCAATCTAAATCTGCCTGCTTTCAGTTTAAAACCATTGTCCCTTGTTCTGTCACCACAGGCCTTGGTAAAAAGTCCCTCTCTGGCTTTCTTGTAGGCCCCCTTTAAGTGCTGAAAGGCCACAATAAGGTCTCCCCAGAGCCTTTTCTTCTCCAAGCTGAAGAACCCCCACTCTCTGAGCCTTCTTCACAGGAGAGGTGTTCCACCCCTCTGACCATTTTCATGGCCCTCCTCTAGACCTGCTCCAATAGGCCCATGTTTTTCTTGTGCTGGGGACCCCAGAACTAGATGCAGTATTGCAGGTAGGGTCTCACCAGATTTACTTGCTTTAAAATGATTAATAAGCCAATAGTCTTGGCTCTGGTGTAAGAACCACATCAACAGAAAAAATACAATAGAATACTCTTCAGGAAGTCTGAGTTGTGGCTGGATTTAACATTACCATTGAGTAAATATAGCTTTTTCTCTGTCATCTGTCAGAAAGTTCCTTATTTAGGTGGAGGGCAAGAAAACGTACAAACAGCCTCTCTCCCTAAAAAACTTCCTTGCATACAGTTTTCAGCAAGAGAAAGCTAAGTATTCAAACAGAAAAGATTTTACCACAGTAATAGGCCCTCTCTTTCCTCCCACATTTGTCTCTTCCTCAAAATAAATAGATCTATGGAGCTGGAAAAAAAAATTCACTGCTGTTCATGACATAACTTTAAAATGTCCATATCTGAAATGCTGGTATTTGAAAATACCATTTTTGTATATAGGGGCAAGAGAGAGGTGACGAGAGGTTGGATATGAGTGATACTGGCCAGAGCACCTGATGTCTCTTAAAACTGCCAAAATACAGGAAGACTTTCCAAGGCTGTGCAGCAACCATTAGTAAAATTAGCCATGGTAAGACATGAAAGTTAATACAGAGTGAAAAAGGTGGAGATGGATAGGGTTTCCTTGCTCTGCTGACTCAGGGAGGGTTTAGGGGAGAGCTCTCAGCCTTCTTAGCAGAAAGTAGGGAACAACATTCACTTCCTTTTATTTATATTCCCATGTAAAAGATTTCCTCAGCTGCTCATTATATTATCATTATATTCCTGGCATGAAGTCTTTATGACAACCCTCATGAGAAAAAAGATTTTGCCCTCGTCATCTCTTCTGCAGTTACTTTAGACATCTTGTAGTACTGCAGAGATGACCCGGATGGGGATATTAGTCAAAATAATGAAATTTACATTTGTTCACTTTAAGGGCTCCTTTAGCCATAACAATCACACAGGAGTTAATCCTTTTTTTAGATCTATTATTTCTGATTTGAAGATTTTACCTGTTATTCACAAGAGACAGGAGCAAAAATGTTTCAAACTCACGTATCAAAGTTCTGAACCTCAGCATTTTTCAGAACATAGTTTTCTGTCACTTGAAATGTTTCCTGAAGAAGAGTAGACACGCAAAAGATTCCTTCCTTTGCATAAATGAGAAAGCTCGAGGGCTGGGGTAAATGGGAGGGAGGGGAGAGAAATTTTATTTGTCACTTAGCAAGGTCTGACTTTAATCTTTATACAAGTGCTTGAAATAATTCTAGAATAGTTTATTAACATCACAGATATACATGAATTTCTCCCCTGTGGCAGGTTTAACAGCAGCTCTTACTGTATAGTCAATGTTGAAACTCAACAGCTGAGGCTGAAAACCTTCCTGTCTTATTTTCTCCACTAATACCAGCAGTGACTATCATAGAGCCAAGTAACTAGTCAGTTAAAAGAATACTTTTTAAAGAAAGTAATAAAGCAACATTTTTTAAAACTCAGTAATTAATGTAGTAAATCCATCTGGATGTCCTAATCACAATTCCATTTTTATTAGCAAAAGCTGTTCTGAAAATATATGGATGCTTGTTTCTTTTATTTCTCATTTGCTTCAAGTATTGTGCAAGATCAGTGGTCTCATCAGTAAATTCTGCAATGCAGAAGGATGAATAGTACCCCCTAATTATCTAGGGCTTTTGTAATCAGGATCTTCATCTCGTTGAAGTCAGGAGACCATGTTTTGTAATCCTATGTCAGATATGCAACCAAGTGAAACAGCAAGAGAACATTTATTAAGATGAATGACACTTAGACAATGTGTGTAGGATCCAGAGAAAGCATATAAGCTACTTTAATCTTTTAAGAGATAAGCAGACATTAAAAAAAGTTAAGTGGAAATACTAGATTATATTTATGTAATAGTGTTGATATATTAATATTATTGTATTAAATTATTGCCACTCAGATACAGATTTACATGAATAAGCGTGTATCCTTAGCTCAATTCTGCAATTTACAATGCCTAACCTTTCTTCTACATTAGTCCTCAGAGGTACTAATATTGCCCATGCATTTTAAACGTAGGTCAGAGTGGCAGCTAGAGTGAATGTTTCTCCAAAGAGAATATTCTCTATTTGTCTCAAGATGCTGCTCTAAAGAGAAATTTTTATTCAGTATTTTGTCTTCTAAAATAGTAGGTTTCTAGCAACAAGATTTGTTCTATCTACATGAAATAATTAAATTATTTTTTATCTTAATTGATCTTAAATACAATTAGCATTCCTGAATTCACTAAAATTCAGTCTCAGCCATTCTGTGAATTTAATGACTTGGTCAGCTGGCTGGCAACAGAGAGAAGAAGGGCTCCCTCTTCCAGTCAACTAAGCTATGTAAGTTTATCCAGAATCACTATATGGTCCCAGCACAGCAGAAAGAACCACTTTCCTGAACACAATGTGTATCTGAGCCATAACCAGCCTCACTGGCTTCTGGAAAATTGCTGCTCTTACATGCATGTTTTTGTTAAGGAGCCCTAGCTCATGGCTTGTGGAAGGGGTTGGTTCAGCTGCAGATGTCCTTCTGCATCTTCAAAAAGGGCAAAAAGTGTGGTTCTTGTAAGCAGGTTTCAACACAGCTGAGAGGGATTTTCTAAAGCCAACATGTACATAAATCAACTCAAGTGCTTTTTAGAAACTATACTAATTTATGTTTAAAAGTCTATCTGGAATGAACCGAAGAAATAACATGATCTAGATCCTTCTAGACATCTGAGAAGCTGACACATGATGTAAATATTTCCACTCTCTCCCTTAACTCCTACCTCTTTTGAGCAAGCTATGCCTTGCTCATTCCCAGAAGCATTGATCAAAAAGATTTGGCTTTCTGAAGTTTGGTTCTAACATTATAAATTTTGATGTGAATTCTACAAATGCTCAGTCTTAGAGAAACATTATTAATAGTCTGTTCAGGATTTTTATTTGTGTCTTCAGTCAGTAAAAAGTTGACAGTTGCAGACGGTTACTTAGAAGAATAATATTGAATGCATTCCTTCCACATGCTGCTTGCTGTAAAATGTATATCTGAAATTGAGAACACACTTCCCACTCCTTCTCTTTCAACTTGGATGACATTACTCCTGATTTACACTTGTAAGTAAAGAAAAAGACTTTGTATAAACAGTGCTGCCAAATTCTTCATGTGAATTGACTTAATTCAGGATGGTTTAAGGCAATAAATAAGACAGGCTGTGTGTTCACAGTGAACCACTCTTGTTTAAAAAGAATGGATTGTACAATATCTTCAAATAGATTAAGGAAAATAAAATAGTAGTAATGATTTTTTTCTTTTTAAATACAGCAATGGGAAAAAAAAGTCAAACCCTCACAGTGTGAAAAACAAACATAATAGCCTTTGGAATTGTTATTTTTTTTATTATTTCCATAATTATAATTCACTTTCTATGACCAACTCTTTCAAAGAGAGAAAAGAAGTGTAGGGAACACCGTTCGGAAGATCTCGCGATGTCACGGAAAGGTAGAAGGCTAGTCGTCGCCTCCCTATGACATATCAGTAATCCCACCTACCGTTGTTAGTATAAAAGGAATTAACTGCGCAATAAAGGACGGAGTTGGCACTCACACCATGTGTGTTATCTGTCTCTTCCCTGGTCCAGGCCGACCAGTGATCTAATCGCGGCACCTTGATATGTAGCACTGCTACAGAAGTCTGACAATGAATCTGCAGTCTGGATTTCCTAATTTTTTTTTTTCTTGCTTAAACAAATTTTAATTCTGTTTTTCTACTTTCTTTAATAAATAAAGGGCAAGACTGCAAAATATGGAAGAAGAACCAAATAAGACCATAATTAAATGTTCAGATTTCTTACACAATTTTTCATTTTTCAAACTGCTCCATAAAATATGGAAAATACCAGTCTTCTAATAGTGCTGTTTATTATGTTTCCTTGTACGAAAAACAAGTCAGTGCATAAATGTCAGATATATATTTAATATGAGAAAAAACATACAATTGCTTATGCCTGTAAAATTCATGATGCTCTATATGTCAAATAAACTCATTAGCTTTTATTGATGTTTTGGCACTAACTCGCTGTGCTCGAACATACCTTACCTTAGAATACAACTCCAAGAACAAAGGCAAACAACCCTTCAGCAGGGAGACTGATCCATTTTTTTCTAAGTTGGGAAATGATCACATTGATATGAAATTTATTGACTAATTCCTGATATTGGATTATTCCTGGTATTTCTGGCCTCATCTGACTTTCATTTCACCCTCTCACTTTTCTCCTGCCTACCAGAAGCAACTCTAAGAGGAAATCCCTTCAAGTTTTAAATTGCTACCCCAGAGACAGGTGCTTGAAATCCAGTAAAAATGACCGATGTCCTTTAAAGAGAAGGTCAATATTTTATATCTGTACTTAGCAGCTCGTAATAATTAAATGAGCCTTATTTCAAGATGCTGATTTAATGAGAATGTGCAAATTAACTGTCAGTTAGAATGACATTCCCTCAGTGTTTTTATTACATCGACACTCTTTACTGCTTGATATTTCTATTGTAAATTAACACTGACGGTATTTTTTCAACAAAAGTTATTCCACTTTAATTTTCTAAACTTCAGGATGAAGATCTTTTGGTAAACATACAACTAGATTTTATTCGTTTAATACTTCACTACTTTAAGGAGCATCTTTAGTCTCATGATAGTCCAACTGGCTATACCGACTTTATATACATAGCTAGATCTTCAGCTGGGCTAGATCCATACAATTCCATTATCTGAAAGGGTACAAGTGAATGCAAAGTATCAACAAGTAATTTAGAAGACTCAGGAGGGATGGAGTTTTGCTGTACATTTTGTGGAGGCTAACTTGCAGCAGTCTTCCTGAAGCACATTATTTACAAACCTCCTCCCCAAGCCACTAAAAATACTCCCCAAAATCCAAAACTCACATCAGCTTCTCCTACTTTGTGTTCCCTTGTAGAAAATCTGAGACAAGAGTTTTAAAAATAACAAGGTATATTAGATGGCACAGCTCCCATTTGCTTTAATCAGGCCCAAAATTTCATCCTTTAAAATTGTGCTCATCTGCATACACACAAAACAGACTTCAACTTTTTGTAACAGTATTGTTCATAGCTATAAAATAGCTAACATTTATAGAATTAACAATAATTCTTTTTATGTCTTTGAGAATTCTGCAGTTTGATTTAACTTTTGGATTGCTTGAAATATTTTTAAATTGTAGTTCATAAGATGAATTTGTAAATATATCCCACATACCCACAATTCTTTTTTTCATTGTTGATAGGATAGCACTTTCCCAAACACGGTACTTCTTAGTTCATATTACATTTTTTATTCACATTTGTTAAGAGAAAGCATTAAGTAAAAACCTCTTGATCTGTACTGAATGCAATACCAGTAAAAGAAAAAAGAAACTACGGCTTATATAGCACTAACATCTTTAATAGCCCGGCAATAAATACCACATTAAATTGTGATTCAGAGGAAAAGAAAATGGAGTTTTCCGAGGCTGACTATAAAGAAGTGCCTATACTATAGTTACTACATCAAATCAAAAGTGTTTTCCTAATCCTCTGCTGTTTTTTTATGTTATTCACAACAATTCATCTCTTAAAAATGTAATTAAAACATTTGTATTTTTGAACTACAAATACATAGATTTTCTACTCAAATGCCTCAGACACAAAGCCCCTCAATCACCATAACATCCCAAGTTAATATTTCTCATTCTCTCATTGTCTTCTTTTTGGTAAAGCAAAATGCAACATGCCTTTTAATAAAAATAAATGGATTCTAAATCTTTTGTGGCATTTCTAATGTAATGAAAGGACAAGGAAATAAATTGTCATGTTTCTTGTCATTTTCTAGCAAAGCCTTTGAAATAAACTTGTTCAGTGTAGAGAGAGTAATGATGAAAAGCGTATAATGAAAACCTCAGCACTTTGACAGGTTTTCAAATACTTGTGTGGAAGCAAGAAAGGCAACTTCTACTATGACAGTGCTGGCAACATCAAAAGACACATTAACAGTGAACAGAGCAGCAGTACAAAAAAGCAGACAGAAGGTTAGGAAATAATGGAGGAGGCTGTTGCCCTGATCTGTGACACACATGCAGAGACAGATTGCCAACCATGTAATCAAACCTGTAGCACATTCTGAATAAAAATTCCAATAATTACAGAAATATGCTTCACCTAATATTCAGGTGGGCCAGAGTATTTACTGCAGATGGCACTTTGATTTAAAACAGAAATCATAAAGCAGAGTCTTTTTTTTTTTTTCCTTCTTCACCTGTAAACAAATGGCACCAAGTGAAATGTAGGTTCATTGATGGGTAACTGACTCTCTTCTGGAGCCCCAGTGAGACTAGTTATACTACAGACATAAATCAATGCTGCAAAATTTATGATCTATAGGACAGGCTGATACCTGGTGGAGAAAAAAAAAGTCCTAATTTGAATAAATCTGATTTCCCCTGCCCCCTCACCCTCCATAAAAGCAGCATGGAGCATGTGTTTTTTAAAAGCCCAAGACAACAGGAACACAGGTAGAATGTAAAAATTTGTAACTGGAAAAATAAGGAAAATTATCTGGAATGTCTTGATGGAAGTAGAAGCAGGCTGCACTGTTGATCAAATGTTTTATACTTAGTTTTATGTAGATTTCATATAAAATACTCAAAGGACAAGAGGCAATAGTCACTAGTTGCAGCAAAAGAAATTCTGCCTGGGCACAGGGAAAAAGTATTTCACAATGAGAGTGGCTAGGCACTGGAACAGTTTTCCAGAGAGATTTATTTTTATTTTTTTTTTGTCTGTGTTCAAACAAATTTGTCTGAATTTTGAATATTTCAAAATTCAATGGGACAAGACCCTGAGCACCCTCCTGTAACTTTGAAGTAGTCACTGCTGCGATTAGGAGGTTGGACTAGATGATGTTTGGAGGTCCCTTCCAACCTGAATTGTTGTGTGATTTTTGTGATTCTGTGATCCCATTTTTCAGTTTAGCTGTTCTACTGATTATATCTCAATGTTATTGTCCTATCTGATATTGTTAATCAGAGAACTTTGTTTTTTCTAAACCTCAACTCAAAGGCTTATTAATGTCAGCTGTGTGTGATTGCTATTTCTCTATTCGTCTTTCACTATTTGGCCAAAACATCAAGAATGTTATTGTACCTTTCTAACCACTGGATTTTAGTTCTTTTTTCTTTTAATCCATTAGTCCATTCCATTCACATATGTTATTTTCCACTGCTGCATCTAATTCTCAAATTTTTTTCCTATAAAGTGTTTTGACACTTTCATACAGTTGTAGTGTAGTTCATTTTATAGTATTTTTATAACACTTTATATAACATCCTGTGTGAATATGTAATTGTTCTCCTGGGTCTGTGGTTTCACACAATGTACTAATATAGAACATCATAATTTTCTATAGGGAAGCCTTTCATTTTCATTCACTCATGTTTTGTACTTATAGCAATGCTTATAAAAACAGCAAATATATTTGAACAGGATTTAATTCTTGCATGCTTCAGAAAATGCATCCTAACCAATATCCTGGACCCACTAATATTAAGAGATTTTCCACAGGATTTCATTCTTGTGTTGAGACTGATGTATCTAACACAGCAGTAAACTACCTGTATTTTACCTTTGGGCTGCATCATTAAAAATGACATGAAGACCAAACTGTCTCCTATAAAATCCTTCCATACAGAAAGGTTTTTCTATGTATCTGTCTTGTATTGAGGGATATAATGTCCCTCCTAGCTCCTTTCTTGGCTTTCTGAAGACAGTGTTCTTCAGAGAACACTTCTTCTTAAAAATGATGACGTTGATCAATGGGAAGCAGTTTTCTAGGGTCTTTTGAATGGAGTAATTTATTTCCTTTGGTGATCTGAGAAACATTATTACATGAAGACATATCAATAAAAGCAGTGCAATCTGGACTTTCAGTTTTGCATGTCTTAAACACACTTCTTCATTTATTTGACCATTTCTGCCATTGCTGAATAAGTTTTCTATGTCCTTATAGACACTAAATTCTGGGAAAATAGTCAATTCAGATGTCATGCTGTTTTCTGTTCTCCTATACAATTTTTTCTCAACCATGCATATATACTGATTTATTTCAGACTTTTACTTATTAACATATTAAGTGCTGCCTCTTAACAGTTTTGCAAATGAAAAAGTATCAAGTTACAGCTTTTCTAATATACTCAAACACAGCATTTATTATCCTGCCATAAAATGTGAAAAGAGATCAGAAAAAGCAATTAGTTTTGTTGGAAGTAGGAGTGTCAATTACTGAAAAATCAGAAATTCAATTTAATGTTAGTAGAGCTTCCCTGAAACATTTAGGAATGGAAACCTGCTCACATTGTGTGTCTTTATCTAAAGAGCAAGAAGTTGTCTTTTTCACATAACTAGACTTCAATACTGCTTAGAAATGTGGGACTCAATCTCAAATTCTCAGCATTTCCTGTGAAGTATTGAGTAATCTAAACTTCCAGTCAGTTTGACTTAGGGGGGAAATATGTTTTCTGCTTAACTCCCTTATTATGTTACTGAAAATAGAAGGGTTTAATATCTCATACTTAGAGATGTTAGGAAAAAAATGAGACTACCTTGACATCTGCCCTGGTAGTAAAGCAGCATCAGAAGAAAGAAAGAAAGAAAGTAAAAGAAAGACATAAGACATTATAAAAAACAATATGGTGAGAACTCAAAAAGAGCTTCATACGTTGAGAAGCAACCTTTTACTTTTTGTGCATAAAAGGAGACCTTCACAGTTGAGAGTACTGCAGTTGCTTTTTTCTTAGTAGCAGGATCCCACACCTGATACAAATCCATTTAAATGTACATATTTTTTTCTTCCAGACTACTTTTAAAGCTATGTAAACATCAGTGGCTTCCCACCCCTTGCTAATACATATAGCATTATTATTATTTTTTCAAACAGTTGACCCCTGAAATAATTTTATTTGATTGCAGTTTAAATCCATGATGAACGGATAGTACAGATGCAAAATTTAACACAGGTTAGTCTTACAGAGGTAAGAATGCCCTGGCCACCACTGGTGGAGGAGATCTGAGGTTTTGCTTTCCAGTTAATATTTCATTAGCAATTACTGTCCTTTGGTACCAATTTGCACTCCAATGAATATAATTCATAATTTAGGAAATCTACCACAAGTCTGCAAACAGTTGTGTTGCAAGAACCCTATCCAAAGAATCACATGCAAAGGGCGCAAGGATGACATACTGTACTGACCAAGACAAGACAAGCATGTTAAGCTTTGAAAGCCCCATGGATCCTATTTATTTGGACTTACACAGTGAGGTTGTGTCTGATACCTGAGCTTCATTAGTAGCTAAAGTAATCTGATTTGTTTGCTGCTTGAGTGAAGAGTGGTTGTCTTTCCAATGACCTGAGGAGAGATTTGACTTAGGTCCTAAGAAAGAAGCTTCTGAATAAGGTATCCAAAATGTAAGTTTTGAACATCTCCATTACTTATCTGAAGTCTAGGGCTCAAAATAGGAAGTTATTTACCTTGATCATCAAGGAACAACATGGGGTTTGTGATACCGCAAGCAACTTGGCTAGGCTAATTCCATTAGCTGCTGAATGCTCTGGTTCCTTCACTGAAGCCATGGGCCACATTTGCTGAACTTGAACACCAGCATTGCTTGTCACTAAGAGAAGCCTTGCAGAATTTTGAACTGCTTTTACTTGTGTGCACTAAACACAGTTCCAGAAAATGGATTAAGAAATAATATCTGTGATTCATCTCTAGTGTTTATTTGCATAATGGCATGAAAACGGGAGGCAGCTTTGCAAGAGGCTATTTGGTTTCAATTTAAATGAGAGTGCTTTAACACAACAGTTAAAATGAGTTGCTTCCATTTTTCCAGTTGATTATTTTGAAGACAGAGTTCAATGCATATATAAAAAAAAGCCAGTAAGCTTGCTTCTTTATGTCAAACATGGATTAACATTACAAGTATGAAGGATATATCACTGCTCTCTAAGAGGTTTTCTTTCTCATCTGGGAATTTTTACCAAAACATGGAGTTCTATTTCTGCAGCTTGTGTGATTTACCACAAAATAAAATTATGTTTTCCTGATTAACTCAAAGCTAGGAAACACTGAGTTTTTATGCACTGTTTTTGCCAGACTGGTTTGCCAGAAAACAGAGCATCTTATTCTCAGCTTCAGGAAAGCAAGGCTTTGCTTCATAAAGCAGTGCCCTGGGACATCCTCCAAAGACCTGAATGTACAGACTCGGGGTGCTCATACTGCGTGTTGTGCCATATTAGAAAGAAAGCCTAAGGTAGCTTTGGCAGCCTAGCTTCAGTAGTTTGGAATTTTGTATAAGTTAATTGCCTCATCCAGAATTTTAAAGAAGTCCACAGTAAGGTCCATACTGCTGTAAAGTTGCTTCTGGAGGCAAAATTAGCTCATTTCCACTTACTTTAGCTATCACTGTGCCATGCTACAGTTGACAAGCACAGTGTATCTCTGATTCTGTGCCACAGCAGCTCTCTGCCAGCATCCCCTCCCTTCCTTTTATAAGGTTTTGTGATCCCTAGGGCAACTGCACCAGAATCAAGCTGGAGACTGAAGTCCACTCCCAAATGTAGCCAAAAACCTTCCAAATGCATAACAAGAAATTATGTCAGTATCTGAAGATCTATAACATAATCATTACTAATTTCACAAAGACATGGTATTTCTACAGAGGTTTAACAATGTAATTTTGGCATCAACTAGGCACCTTTTGGTTTTAAGCAATTACTACTGATGTGATCTGATGTTAGTCTGGCAAAGGTTATACAACGCTTTACCATACTCCCAAGCTTCTTTCTTGTCAACAGTTTTGCTTGCCTTCAGCATCCTTGCTTGCATCTTTTCCCACCACCAAATACATTAAGGAGAGTTCCAGCTTCATAGGAATCCTGAGTTTCTCCAAGATCTCCAGTAACAACCATTCGTTTAATTTGCCTTTTGTTCCCCCCTTCACTATCAGCGTCAGATTTCTTTAGAGGTGGATAATGAAAATGAGAGACTGGAGCATTTAATGATGATACTTGTCAGATACAAAACAAACATGTCATCCAAGAGAGGGGGAAGGAACTTTCACAAGAAAAAAAGAGACCAGGGTCTCTATCTCAAACTGACAAAAGCTTCTTTTTCTGTCCAGAACATTAACTATCCCTTAGAGTGCCATGAACCCTTAGGAAAGAGAAGGTTAGGGCTCTCAGGAAGGCCTAGCAACACAATCTCATCCTTTGTAATGTTTCATGAATGTGAAAATAATTCCAGTCAAATATAAGCTTCCCATCCCTTGATGAGATTATGCCTACAATGATCATGTGAGAGAACGGTGAGTTGAAAGATCATCTTTCAACTGCTCGCTCTCTATTTTCATAAAGGTCCCAATAAGCTAGCACATTAGTTTTGTTGGTATCCTGTATAAAGACCTACTAAATTCCAGAATTAATCCTCTTTATGCACATAAAAGTTAACCTAATGTTGATATTGTTGCTTGTACTAAAGGAGTGAAACAAACTGAATATGCTATGGTATTACTGCAAGACTAACAGTTTAGCCAAATTCCTACAGAAATCATACATAACTATTTCCTATGCTGGCCCCAAAAAAAGGCTTCATTTTTATTTAATATTTGAATTTTATTAAGAATTTATCTTTATGAAATATAATTCTTATTTTCTATGTTATAACCTGTGGTCAACCAGCCTGTGGCCCCAGAAGGAAGGGTTGCATGACCTAACAGTTCTTTCTGATGGACAACATACCTGAGGGTCAGTATAGACCATTTGCCTGCACTGGTTTTCAGTAAAAATGCCTGAAGACAGGTAACTCTTTTCTATACCAAATCTCACAAATGTTCTGCCCATTTTTTAAATTAAAACCATCCAAGAGTTTCAGCAAAAAATTTCCCAAAACCCATTTAGCAGTACTATATAAAAAAGTGTTTTTCAGATTAAAAGCTGAGCTTTCACCTCTTCAGTATAACCAGATGTTTAGGATAGTGGCCAGGGCTACAGGACACACAGGATCAAGTCTGTATTTCACAGAGGATCAGGCAGATTTTTTCATCCCATGCCATTCATTCCTAAAATCATACCTTTCTCAGCCCAGGCCCATACCCTAATCACCAGGCTGTAGAGTTTTTGTTGCTCATTAAACATAACAGAGCTTTGAAACATTTTTGGCACAACAAAAGAAAGCACCAACAATAATTTTCAGTAAGTTCCACATTGCTTTTTTGCAAAAGCTAAGATCAAACTCTGAAAAGCAAAATCTACCATTTTTCCAATCACAGAGAAAATACTGTTCAGATTTTGACCAAGGGCTGCTGCAAATTTCTAGCTTGTTTGAAACTTGGTCAACAATGCACCCTTACAATGACTCATTGTAGTCTGCAGAAGGAAAACAAACAGCCCACTGGAAATCTAGCTAAATTAAAATTTCCATCAACAGTGAACATTCCTGCTTCAAAACAGTGAAGAAACATTTAAATTCAGTGCTTAAACTTACTAAGCTGTAGTCCTCTATATTCCTGATATATTTTGGTTGTATTTTTGTTGCTGTGGTTTCGAAACATTCTTTCTTTGAGCAAGTTTCAATACAGAAGAAAAGCTCAAGGAAATTTCAAATTTCATGTTAAATAGGAGAAGCAGATACCCACCTATTCCCTCAGGAAGCATTATCAACACCAACAATATTAAAATTAAAAGAAATACATCCATTTGCCTTGCTTTGCTTCTTTTGTTCTTATTGCTATCACCTTTTTTTTTGTTCAGTATCCCTACAAGTAGAGTAAAGGTTTTTTGCAAGCACAGGAAGTGCTGATATGGTCCTGAGCACAAAAAAGAATCTGTACACAATCCACATAAAGTCAGTAGGGTCTGAGCAGATGCAGAGAACCATTCTGCTTATCACTCTGCAGAATCAGGACTTAATCTTTCCTCTCTTTTATTCTAATTGACAGAAATGTTTCATTGTATTGATCTGTTCTATTTATGATTTGGAGACAGACAGTATAACTTTTCTTCCTATTTATATACTCTGCCATATGACCATCTGAAGAAATAGGACTCTAAATTCCTTCAATTATCTTATGTGGAGGTGTCAGAATTAGAACACCTCTTCAGACTCCATATGACTATACCACTTAATATAGACTTTTTTATCACATGTTTAAGTAAAAACGTGGAAATATATGCAACATTTATCCATCTTAGTTCAATAATTGCTTAAAAAATGTCTAAATAAGTCCTGGTGAAAGCTAAAGTTATTGTAAGGATTTATCAACATACGGTTGTACATTGCAGCTAAGAGAAGGGGAGAGAAACTCAAGTATGGCATTTTATTTTGCTTGCACTTCTTTCAAACACACATAACCCAGAAGTTCTTACAATTTGGATATCTGAAGTAATGTTGTTTGATCAGTTAACATTCACCAGAAATACTCCTTGTCAGGAACTCAGCAACCTGTATGACATCTAAATGATGAACCAAACCCAAACTTTTATTTCCTTGATTCCTTTTCCTTTAAGCAAACGAGGCAGAATTGCAGTCCCTGTTTTCTTCTTTAAGAACTACTCTTTTTTTCCCCATTATCTGTAGGTACTTAAAGAATTTCTTAACTTCTATTTTAGAATTACACACAGAGGACTTCAAAAGTCTTTTCTGAAAACTTCCTGTATGTGCTAAACTGTAAGCATGCAGATTTGTTACACTGGTGTCCTTAGAGTTCCCATAAAGACCAGAAGATACTTTTGCACATGAACAGAAAAATCAACAGACTACACTAATAAAATCCCTTTACATTCAATTCCTTAAGCTGCTTTTCCTGAAAAATTCTACTGGTACTTCAAAAAAAAGGATATGAATAATACAATCTGAATAAGAGCCAAATATAAAAAAAGAAAAAAAAAAAGATTTTAAAAAAAAAGAAGTTAGAAATTGTAGAATTGGTAATTACAGGTTTATCCTGCCCCCAAATTTAGTTACAAGTTAAATGTGATTTAATAATGAAAATCATTAACCAATGGGTAATATTCCAATGTTCAAACATTATGTACCACCAGAAGATACATTCTACAGTAGAACAGAATTGCATCAATGTTGGCTGCCATGCACGTGCTTTCCTATTAATTATTGAAACACGTAGATAACAAGAACCAGGGAGGGAGAGAGGAGTCTTACATTACCTTCTCAACACTAAAACAGGAAAGGAAAAATAGGTCACACACTAATTTAGTTCGTTTCAGTTGTGATTTTTGTTTAGTGTCTTGCAAATGTTTTAAAGGATATGTGTCAAATTTGAGTATTAACGAAGTTTTAATACTACTATAGTTTTACTATAGGATTATAGTCCTTGAGTTGCTTCAAACTAATAATAAATAAAAAAGTCAGGAAAATGTGCCAACATACAATATTATCATACCTTCATCATTAAGTAAGCATATGCCAACATATGTTATATTTACTGCTTTTCCCCCTCTCCTCTGAATTTTGGAGTAGTAAATTCTACACACATGCACGACATACCACCCCCACCACTGAGGTAAAATCAAAAGGCTATGGCAGCTCTCTCCTCTGGCTGTTCTTTCAGCTGTGACAAGCCTATGGTATTTTAGGACTCGGAGTCAATACCAGAGGCTTTGAAGTAAATCTAGATTGGCTACACAGACTGCAACAGACTGTGGCAGACTCCGGAGGATTCTTGGGAAGTTACTGAGCATTGACTTACAGCCATTTTGTCCCACTGCACTCATATGTGCAATCAGGTTACTGATTGTAATGAAGGAAAAATTTCTTTTTAATGTTTAACAGATGTTTTGTGCTTTTATCATCATTAGTACCCCTGGGCTATCTTAAATTACGAAGATCAGTCTTGCAGTCTAAGACTTAAACATACTTAATACACTTTACAACCACAACACTTTATTTAGCAAAAGGTTAGATCTCGAACTCTGGATTTCCGTGCTGAGTAATCATTAAAAACATAAACTGTGAAGATGTTGGTTTTCTCATTGATGAGTTTTAAATTGTTTCCATCTAGGAGTTCTCAGATTGTCTTGTTTAATACGTATACCACAACGCCATTTTTAGTGAAGCTATTTTCTACTACTTCTATTAAACATTTATAAGAATAACAATCTATTGGATTTTTGTTTCCTCTATGTAAGAACAGATGCAGAAAGAGAAATAATTCACACTTGCTAGCCAGTGGCACTGCATGGCAAATCTCCCTCCATCTTCTCACAGCCACGGTGTAGCCATAATCCATTATTAGAACATAATATTTGAAAAATAATTTCAACAGTGAAACTTATAAAAAATAAATGAAGACCTTCAGTCCATAAAGTCCAACCCAGATCTAAGGTCCAAAGCGATGAGAAAATGAAGGATGAGTAGAAAAGTTTTGCTTTACTCTATCTCCAGTGACAAAAATAGCTATTCTTCAATATTGATTTTATCTACGAAGGATAAAACCAGACTGAGATTATTTATTGCCTGTGGCACTGCCCTCAAAGACTATCAGTGAGAGCAGAACACAAACGTAGCTTAAAGTGAAAACATTTAACCAGGTAATCAACAAATCACATCAATGAAATCCCTTTAACTTGCAGCTACTTGAGCTGCTTTTCCTACAAAATTCTACCGGCACATTGAAAAGGAAATAAAGTGAATAATGTAATGTGAATGAGAGCTAAACCTAAGAAAAGGGAAAGAAATTAAAAGAGAAAGTTTAAAAAAAAAGCAGAATCAGGAGTTTCAGGTCTATCCTACCACCAATACTAAAAAAAGAGAATAATGTTCCTAATAACTTCTCTGGTTCATCACAAGATTATTTAATTCAAATTTCACAGACATTAATTCCAAGTTAAAAAAAAAAAAAAAAAATCCTGCATAACAGTCAGTTCCTCTATATTTTCTCTGGTGAATGAGGAGCATCATGAGTGATACAGAAACATCAACTAATTAAATTGTGAAGAAAATAAGAACACAAACTTCAGTATATAAGGGAATCCAAGAAACTATGGGGAAGGCCTCATTCAGTCCATAAATAAAAAAAAAACAAACCAAAAACCAAACAAAAAGCAAATCTTACTCTTTGATGTTTGCATTTAGTGTATCTGTTATTTTAGAGTGGGTTTTTCTTTTGGTTTTGTGAGGCGTTTTCTTGCTATTAGCCTGTGCTAAGAGCTTCTGCTATTTCTAGACCCAGTAGGCACAGTATTTCAGCCCTCTCTATTGCAGACTAGTTTTGTGTAAGATCAGAAAAACTGTTCTCCAACCTTTGTGAAAAAGCGCCAGAAGATTTGAAAAGCAAACAAACAAGGTGGTTTGGACACTTCAATGAATCTGCAGTTCCATATGGAAAATTTTAATTTCTGTGCAAAACCTGGCAAAATGTGTTTCCAGAACAGGCGATGTTAAAAAGTTGCACCTGTCAACATTTATTATATTTGGCATACTCGGAAGGAAACGGGCACAAATTGGATAAGCAGTTTGTCAAAGTATATATGTGAAAAGACTTACCGTTTGATAGAAGAATTTGTTCAATAATTCATGTCTATATTTTTTGAGGTAAATAAGGTATCTTCAGTGAAATTCCAATATTTGGAATTACTAGGGGGCTGGATTTTTCTTTTTTCTCTACTTCATTAGTTCACATTGGTAAAAAAAAAAAAGGGGTTATCTCTTAAACTATCCCCCAAAAGCAAGCAAATACACTTGACTTACAAAATTAATTCTAAACAGAGCCTAGATCAACAGGGGTAGACAGTAAATCTATGACACTATTAAGTTATGACTATAGTAATTAAGTTGATATTTTTTTTAAAAAAAAAACAATTGATCCCCACCTCCAGAAATCAATATTAGAATCAGTTTTCATTTAATTTCTAAGTTCTGGTACAGATTAGCTCTTCCGTCATAAATACTATATTGTTACTTGTTAATACTATTAGAAGATCAGATTTTCAATACAGATGGGCTATGATCATGCAAACAGTTGTGGTGCAATTGAACTTGTAGCTGTGTTGACTTCAGGGGAACTTTTCTTAAGAACACGTATGTGTCTTTGCAAAATTTTTTACATTGGTGAGAAATCCAGACTGTTTGTGAGTGTGACCTGAGGATCACAACCTCAACAGGATCCATGTGTTCTTCTTACTGTATCTCCTCTCAGGTGACAGAAACAGCAGCATAGGATCCCTTGTTCTAGGAGCAGCAGCAGGATACCCAATTTTTTTCTGCCAGCTACCCTTAAAAATGCTACAGTACCAGTAGAATTTCAATAGTATTTACCTGAGGGAGAGTGCTAGTCCCAGAAGTAGCATTAAACTAAAAAGGAGAGGGCGAAGCTCAACCTCTTCACAGCTACTGTTTTCAGGTGCGTGCAGTCACATGAGGACCTTACGATTCTCTCATATATTTGTATTACCTTATACTTGTTTCACATTCTTAAAATGTTCTGTATAATCGGGCAAAAAAGTAATTTATTTATATTTTTAGTGTATGCCTAAGCTTAAATGGACATATTAGAACTACACTTTTTTTTCCCCACCTCCATCCTTTGCCTCTGTCTATCACTTTTTCTTTTTATTATTTCCAAAATAATTTCAAAAAGTAGCTACAGCTCAGACCTTTACCTACCCCCCATTTCTAGGCTTTGCTGTAAATATTGCAGATCACTACAAGAAGAGATTAAGAACTGGATTTTAAAATTACCTTAAAAGATTTTTAATCCATTTAGGTGAACTTCTATTTCAACCATTTACACAAAGTATTCAGAATACTAGTTGTAATAGTACTGTGCTTTCTATTGAAAATGTGTTCTGCAAAAATACCCAGCAATGCTTTGTAGAAGACAACTCTACTGTATGTTAAAACACCTGAATGCAAGACAGAAGAGGCTCTAGCACTAAATCACAACCTCATTATTTATGAAGTCCCCTGTGATAATATGGTCACTCTTCTCAGAGTCTGCTGAACCCACTTGTGAACTTTGTTCAGCTCGACATGATGCAGCCTGCAGTGAAAGATGGGTAGAACATACTTCATTTACAATACAAGTTTTAATCTGTCACTTTTAAATGCTCCTTATGATTTTTGGTTTTTTCCTCTCCTGTTTAAATTGCAGAGAAAGGCAATCCACCTTATTTTTCCCTACAACTTCCCCATACTTCCATTTGGTGTATATTTAATATTTGTGTAGCTATGTCATACATGATGTCAGTCAATATCTGCTGAACTGTTACATGGCTCATTGACATTATCAAACTGAGCAGATTTTTTGTTATCCTATAATGCACAGACACAAGAGACACAATGTGTAAGTGGCAAATCTGGCTGTAGGAATCATGTGAGGGCAACAAGACATTCACAGACACTGTAAAATAAAATTATTTTAAGAGGGTTATTTTAAAATGTTTTACTGGACAATAAAAAGATATTGAAGGAAAAATATATTTTATCAGCCTGAATGTTAACTGTGGAATATCTGTTACTGTATTAATTTCTCCTTAGAGAATGGATAACTATAATCCACTTCAGTATTTGCCTACTTGAATTTTTGAAAAAGAACAGGTCACACAGAGCAAAGATTTCTTCTCTGAGAACATTACCCTATTTTGGAGGTTTTATGTGGTTGAGAGACAATTTGCTTAATAAACCGATTTCTAATATTGTTCTGTTGTAATATGACTGTGAGTGTTTGCAAAACCTTGGTGCTGGGTTAAGTTGCTATTCTCAAGATGTGTTAATGCTTCTGGTAGTTTACAAGATTTTCAATGGTGCCTGGTGATTTTGCCTCCCCAGTTTCAGTTACTGACGTGACATGATTTATCTTTCATGGCATATTAAGACATTGCTGAAAATTTGCTTCTTTGGGGTGTCTCAAGAAGCAAAAAATGAAGCATCTCAAATCATCTACCACTTTAAAAATTCTTAGCTATAACATATTGCTGATTTAGTATTTTTTAATATGTAATTGAAGAGAATCCTTTTAAAGTAGTAACTGTTAAATTAGGGAAGATCCTTTGAAAATACGTGGTACTAGTGGAACACAGAGTTTGTCGCTTACAGAAAATAGCTAGCATCCATTAAGAATATCAATTTTCTTCCTCTTTTCTCAAAACATAATGGAGTTCCACAATCAGATACAGGCTTGCAGCTCCCATTGGAGCTGACAAATATCTGACTGTAGCCCAAGGGTAGCGATGCATTTTACATGTTGATGGCAGGCACAGGGACGCTAACAGAAATGAAAGCACTTCTGAAACCTAGGATACACAGTTCAACATTGATAACAGAAAGTTATCAGGAACAGGTCACTGTTAAACTGTGTATCTTAAAGTCTTCCCTCAAAAGCACATCATACCCCTTTTCAGGTACTAGGTACCAACAAGCAAGAGAAAAGCAGCTGGTCATTCATCTTCTCAGTTAGTGATTCATGTTGGTAAATCTGGAATTTGGGGGGAAGAACTAAAAAGCCCCAAAAGGCTGTTTTACCTTTCTCCGACCTAGGCTAGTCTTCATTTTTCATGTTCTTTATTGTTCCCAACATCCCACTAATCCCCATCCTCCTCTCATTACTCCTTTTTCTTGTACAGCATTTTGCAGAAAAACTATGGGACCTGGAAGTCTGCATTTAGTCCAGCATTTTTGTGGTAAGCATTTACACCTGTTGGACACTGAGGAGCCTGGAGCTTCTGGGTGCATCCTGGGGTGGCAGGAAGCACACTTTGCTCATGCTGGAGTGGAGGAAGGTTACAATGCTAGGGGCCCACCTACTTCCAAGCTCTTCATATCCTCTTCTCCCTGCCCTGCCACCATACCCCAGACATGCCAGCATAACCGCACATAACATTATGTCCTAACCAGGTCCACCTTGGCATAAACAACTTTAGTAGAAAAATCTTCCTAATTAGAATGACTTTTATGGATCTAAAGAAGTTATTTATCATCTTCTTGCCCTGACTCAGCAGTTGCTGGCGCAGCATGCTTCAATGCAGTCTATGAGTCAGAAGATAAAAATGCTATAAAACAATGATGTTATTACATTTGAGAAATTCCTGTTCTGCACCTCCGGCAACTTCACTTCTGCTTCAAAAGCCTGACCTTGCAAACTTGAAGGCAATGATATTTCCCCCCCTTGACTTCACTTGCAGCAAGCAAGATCAAGCTTTCATGAAGGTGGCTGTGTGCCAGTGTCACATAGCTTAATAAACTTGTTTAATCCGACAGTCAATATATTTCTGGTGTCACACTGCAGCTGAAAGAAAAGTTGATGAGTTACGCAAACCTGTTTATTGGATATACCTTCCCTTTAAAGACGTATTTATTTGTTTATTTATTGTTATTTTTTAAAGAGGACTCTTTCTATCTTGTTTAATTCAGTTACAGAGAGCAAAGGAGTCGAATCAATGCCCAAAGCATGAGACCAGAAACATGCATGGGGATTTATCAGTGCTGTAAGGAGTAATTTTAAATGCTTTTAAAGAAAGTTTCTCTACAGTTTTAAGAGTTCACGGAAGAGTGGGGAAACATAAAATTTTCAAAGGCAGTAATTTTAAAAAGATACTTCTATGTGCACATAAGTAACTCTTCTGAAATGAAAACCTGTATATCAGGATAGGCTTGTGCTAACAGTGCTGAGTTAAAAACACCCCCACCCCCCCAAAAAAAACCAACCAAACCAAAACAACCAAAACCCCCACCAGTTTCTCCCTCTCCTGAATTCAGGCTAAGCAATGTTACTTTATGAAAAATCTTCACTCAATTCAACTGAAACTTGTTCAGCACGAAGGTTTGATCCAGTACAACATAGAAAACATTTTCATAACTACTTAGCACTAAGCAGGTGAGTAGTCCAACTGAAGTTGGCAGGAATCTGTATCCAGTTAAATCTTTTACTGGATTATAAACCTAAACCATGCAGAAAAATGGCAAAATAGTGTATTTGCTGTCACCAGCATTAACAAATATTGTAACATCACCTTGGCACTCACAAGTATAAAATGTGCTGGGATATCAAAAAGGGGAAAGCTACTAGTTAGGAGAAGAGATGTTTTATTTGCAGCTTCATGAGTGAAGAAACATGGACTCACTTGTACAAGTACAAATCCAGCAGTTTACCTTTTTTCTGGCAAATTTTGGCAGTTTTTGTTTTGTTCACCAATTTTTTACATTGAGTACAATGTGATTCCAATAAGCAAATGTGCTTACTCCAAAATATTTCTAGTGCCAGACTTATTTCCCCTCTCTAGATGTATTTAGCACTTGCAAAATTGATTTGCTGTCTGCACTAAGAGTTGATGTACTTTGTTTATCCACAAAATAGGGTGGAATAACATTGACATCCCCTCCAATGTCCCCTTAATGGGCTTCTACTTTAAAACACTGAAAAAGCTACAATGATAATTCATTTTATCCATGGACAACATATTCAGCGTATGAATTTTTTGAAAGTGCCAAGATGTTTAATGGAAATTCTAAATTAACACTATATAGATGTTTCTAGGTGAGCCTGATCTCACAAGAGCACCTGAGACCAAAAAATTCAAGAGAGAACACCAGAGCTTCACTGAAGTTTTCATCTTCCTATGTTTTATTATTTTGTTAATTACATGCAAATCTGAAACTGAGAAAATTGTTCTTTCTGATTAATCCTTAAAAAAAAAAAAAAATTAAAAGCATCAATCTGTCTCCTCAATTTGACTTTTTGTGTGTGGTGCTAAGTGAAAAAAAACCAGCGCAATACAGAAATACAGAATATCTTCCTAATTCATGACATTTTACGATATGGAAAGAAATCTGAATTCTTTGATAACCTTCAAGGTAACAAAAACTTGCATTACAGTTGCTACTTTAGAGCAATATTTGTAAAATAGATATTTGTGACAATGTTTCAGCCTCTTTGGATTATTTCAGTAATAACATCGAAACAAGATATTTCAAGCTTCCTTCTGAGTTTAGATATCTCAGTGCATTTTGGTGACTTCAGGTTCAGACTACATTTTGTGTGAGCTTACAGTTTGCTTGAGGTTTATTGCACAACACTACTAGAGGACAACCAACCAATTAGCACTAACATAGCAATAGCTGGAGTTCAGCTCATTAGTAAAAAAAAAAAACAAACCCTCTGGTGTTATCAGCATATAGCATGGATGCCTGAAGCTGGATTCAGAGTTAAGCGACCAGACAGAAAAAAAGCACATGGAGATTTTAGACAGGGCTGGAACATACAAAAAAACTGAATGAAGAAATTACTTTTCTTTGGCTCTGTTCTGAAAGTGTTTGCTAACAAGCTTGCTAAATAAACTATGTTTTAACAGCTGTAAACCAAAAGGAGATTCACCCCAAAATTACTCCTGCAGGAGTATAGTGACAAAAGCAGTGATGTCACAAATCAGCAGGCAGAACAACAACAAGAGAAAAGAGGTAAATGTTCAAAAACGAGATTGGTGGGTGATGGATGATCTCCATCTCATACAGAAGTGGTGATGGAGGAAGTGGTTTGGATTAATCAAAAAGTATACAAAACTAAATGACTTTTAAATTAATAAATGCATGCAGTGTATGAGCATGCATACATATTAATATATATATTTATAAACACTTTGTTGTAAATTTATTATATCCAGACACGGTAAAGCCTAACACACAGACACCCTGAGACTTACCCTACACATTTCTGCAGATGTTTCTTATTACTGCTGGAGAATTTTGAGATATTTCCAGAGAAAATTCTTGCCTGTTTTGCCCAGACTATATTCTTCTGGCAGCTCCTTTTGTGCTATTATCAGTGAACAGTTGAAATTCTAGTTTATTCATTCCAGTGATACCTTTAAAAGTAGATTTGTAAAATGGTATTGTTTTGGGTTTGTGTGGTGGGGTTTTTTGGTAGTGGGGGAGGGGGCAGCAGGGGTGGCTCCTGTGAGAAGGTGCTAGAAGCTTCCCCGGCTCCAAGTTTGACCCGCCTCTGGCCAAGGCCAAGCCCGTCAGTGACAGTGGTAGGACCTCTAGGAGAACATATTTAAGAAGGTGAACCTGTAGTGAGTGAGAGGATTGGGATGTGAGAGGAACACCTATGCAAATACCAAGGTCAGTGAAGGAGGAGGGGGAGGAGGTGCACCTGAGGAGGTTGATGCCCCTGCAGCCTGTGGTGAGATGGCAGTCTGTCCCTCCCCAGCGCATGGAGGGGAGCGGGGGAGCAGATGCCTACTTGCAGGCTGTGGAGAAGCCCACACTGGAGCAGTTGCATGCCCCCCAAGACGGCTGTGACTCCATGGGAAAGCCCGCGCTGGAGCAGTCTGTGCCTGAAGGACTGCAGCCAGCGGAAAGGACCCACGCTGGAGCAGTTCATGAAGGACTGCAGCTCATGGGAAGGACTCACGTTGGAGAAGTTCGTGGAGGACTGTCTCCCGTGGGAGAGACCCCACGGTGGAGCAGGGGAAGAGTGAGGAGTCCTCCCCCTGAGGAGGAAGGAGCAGCAGAGACAACATGGGATGAACTGACTCCAACCCCCATTCCCCATCCCCCTGTGCCAGGAGGTGGAGAAAACCAGGAGTGGAGTTGAGCCAGGAAGGAGGGAGTGGTGGGGGAAGGTGTTCTAAGGTTTGGTTTTACTTCTCATTATCCTTGTTTTGATTTGATTTCTAGTAAATTAAATTTATTTTGTTTTTTCCCCAAGTTGAGCCTGTCTTTTGCCCATGACCATAAGTGGTGAGTGATCCCTCCTAGTCCTTGTCTTGACGTACGAGCCTGCCTTTATATTTTCTCCTCATCCCACCGAGGCCGGGGGGAAGGAGTGAGAGAGCAGCTGCATGGTGCTTTGTTACCGTCTGGGCTGAAACCATGACAGGCATTTTGTCCTTGCAGCACAACACGTTTCTCAGAGAAGCCAGCTGCAAATTACAGTTTTGGTAGTAACTTTGATTTTACACTGCCACATGTCTAAATATCGCTGAAGATATGCCTGAATTACATCAATACATCAGATGAGTCTGAGGTCATTCATTCCCATTAGAATTTGTGCTGTGCACTTACATGAAGTTTCTAGTACCTTATTTAAATTGTAGTGCCTAGAAACTCCAGCATGCCCAGGGCCCATATATTATCTCTAGATTCATCCTATTTGGTGTGAAAGCCCTTGCCACATTTCATCGCTTTCTAATACGCTGCTGTCTTCTCACATAGAAAGACAACCTACCATTGCATGACACCATTCTCCTACACATGGGGAATAAGTCAAGAATAAACTTTTTAAATTTTAGTTTTCAAGTATCTTGCTGGGCCTAACTTCAGCAAAATGAACAAGATATGCTTTTCAGCATTTTTTTCCCCCGTTCTCACTGAACAATAGAAAGTTTTCCTCCATTGAAATACTGTATTTCTTCATCAACAGCTATTGGTATGCTGTTTGAGTAGCAGCTAGCTTCAGTTCATATCTACTCTCTGAATTTTATACTATTTTCTTTTCTTTTTTAAATTAAGTTCCATTTTTTTCCTATTTGGATGGTTATTTCTATAGCCTTGCCGTTCACTGCTGCAATTAAAAAACCCCAACATTTACTGTACCTCTCGGATGACATATGCCTGGCAGCAGTCACTTCAAAGGAACTGTATCATAAATGGCAGTCAGACCAGCTGAGTCCAGCAATGTAAATAGAAACAGAGCATATGTATATATAGTACAAAACAAAAACAACCCCCAAATGACAATCCTTTCATGTATTCAGTACAGCAATATGTTTGATTAAACATGTTGGAGCATTAGCATTTCATCACTAGTGCTGTCAGAGCCTTTCATGGCAAACAGCCTAGAAGAGTTTCTGTGCAGCAACCATACCAATAGAGTTGGCGAAATAATTATTGGAAGCTGCTGATCTTGAAATTGCAAGCCAGGGAACAGGAAGAAGTAGAATGATTGATTTTCTTTATTAATAGTGACAGAGATATTGTTTTAATGCATCTTATCTTTATCCTAACCTTGGGATGTAGTGCAGTAGTCACAAGGAGCATCCAGTGTAACTGTATCATAAAATGCGTATTATATTAGTGACATGTAAGGTCAAGTACTAAAGATGCATAGTATAATAATATAGCCAATATTTCAGAAGACAAGTTAATGTATGCCCTTTATTTTGGTCTACACTATTTCATAAAACCAATTTTCATTTTCATGCACATGATGAATTGCATGTTCTAAAAGCATTCTGACAACATTTAAGACTATCTCTTCTTATTTTCTGGGAATTAGGGAAAAATTTGATTACTTCTTTATTTAAAAATATAACTCCTGACTGTAAGCAGTACCATTCATAAGCTATGCTAATTTATTATTTATTTAAACTGTGTCCTGATTAAAAAAAAGATGCTATGTTTGTTTTCCTCAAGGAATGGGTTTTTATTACAAATTATTTCTCCAAAACTAATAATAAATTATTACTTTTTATTACTGGTTTACTCTGTGGAATATCTTTCTTAGAACAGAGTACCTCGCTCTTTAATACATCTCAACTTTGTGCACGTTGCTCTGAAAATAACAGAAAGACATCCATGCAACTTGCTGAACCAGTTGTGTTCAAGACATTTCTTGCCTATGTTCTGCACCATGTCACAGTAGGATTAGATCAAGGTGCAGTTTTTTGCTCTAGCTAGCGGAGATTCTGATTATTTTTACATTAGAAATATAAACAAATCTACATAGTATCAGCAAAGAGGGTAAAGAAACAGGATGCAGAAGTTGTTCAGAGGCTTCCAAAAAGTGATTTTTCTTTCTCTGTATTTGCTTCACCAGCCAGAAGAGTGACAGAATCTCAAGGCCCAGCATTGTGGCTTTCTCCCTCCAATAATTATGAACAGCTCTAGCATCTAGATTTACAGGGTCCTGAGAGGTAGGAGCTAGTTGTGGTTCTGGGGGAGTTTTGTTTTTCCCCTCTTTAACCTGCACAAAAGCAAAACTGATAAATTTGAGGTTATTTCTTCATTTTGAGATTTAAGCTGTTTCTGTCAAGCTAAAGGAAATCCCAAAGGTAATCCAGGTAAAGAGAATGAGACAAGAAGTTTTGATGACCTCTGTGCAAAGAATTCATTAATATATTTCATCGCCTTCCTGTATACCACTATTTTCATTTGCACAGCAGTCAAGATAAGAGTCCTCTTTCTACTATAACATGTATTCCCCAGACTTTATTGGGAGTATTTTTGCAATAACTTTTTTTCTAGATAAAACTAACAAGTATAAACAGATCTTTGCTATTTGTGTATTTCAAAGTGCCACCTTACTATTTCTATGAACAGCCTTTGAGGAGGCACAGTTATGCCATACAGGATAAAAATGTTTCAGAAACACAGATGGTCATATTTCACATTATGAAGTTCATTAGTGAACAACAGGAAAAGCTTTAGCATTAACTCATAAAAATATTATATTTTTAATACGGACTTTAAATGCTAGTGATAGAAATATGCTGAAAAATTTGGGGGGCTGAGCTTCTAAAACGATTTCACAAGCAAATCATGCATGAATATAATGCATAAAGTAATACAGTTCTGTTCAACAGTTTAATACATTGTGTCACCTACAGGTAAAGTCATTAATTATGTACAGACTAACAGGGCTTTGTTCACTTGACTTCTTCCTGAACTACTTGACACCACTCTATTTAATTAAACAATAATATATATAGGGGCAAGGAGGAACTCGCACTCCCAGTGCACAGTACAAAGCTGCTTTTGCAGTGGGGACTGATCCTTCCGAGTGCTAGGAATAAGTACGGGTATTATATACGAATCTGCTTTTGTTTTGAATTTATGCACATATCATTACTATTGATCCAAACAGGATCCAAACCCAAATGCTTAGTTATGAGTAAAGCTGGTGTAGGTATTGCTTGCCTCTACACTAGCAGTTCAGATATAGGAAGGAAGCGCATACTGTGCCAGTAAGGAATAGCCCTGGATGTGCTTCTGCGACTGTCACATCACGTAGGGCAGACGTGCCTTGGGCACCCTCTGAACAGCAGTGCCACGTCTGCACCTGCAGTCATCAGCACCACAGCTAAGAACCAGCACGGCCAGCTCCCCACAGTTTTTTTCCCCGTGTGGCAGACACTTGGCTTTCTGCTTCTCTGAAATACAAAGTTTTATCCAACTTCACTTACACATGCAAATGAAGTATAAACTAAGAGAAAGCTTACTACAACAGCTTATTTTACCCAACACTGAAAGACAAACAGCCTTAACTTCTTTAATAATTATATGAACACAGCAAGATCAAGGACTCACTATATCCAAGATCCAAGTACAAAACCGAACTCTTAGTTTTCAGACCTGCTGACTACCTGCCTTTTACTTCAGATGTTCCCTTTGTGGAGTGTGAATGACCTCCCAGAGCCATCCTGAAGAACAGGGCTAAGGAGAACCTGTGGATCAAGAGGAATTGCACACATCTGGGAAACTACAGACAGATCAGAGAGCCCTCAAAATAATTAACATCCTCTACTGAATGACACCACAGAAGTCACAATCCTGAGTTCTTAAGCCTAGATTAAAAATATTTTAATAACTTAAATGAAAAAATTTATAGCATTAACTTCGTAGTATGAATGCAGTTATTTCCTACTATTACTACAGAATTTATTTATAGTGGGATAAGAATTATACTACTGGCTTTCCCCCCCGCTCAGTTCTCTTTTAAACATATATGGTGACCACGATAGGACTTATGATCTCTCTTACTGTACTCTTGGAATCTGATCAGGAACGATTTATAGTGTAAGATTCTTAAGGAACTTAAATATTTCACATCATCCAATTAGTAGCCAGGTATGTCATACTGCCATCTCCCCACTTCTCATTATGGATATAATCACAATTAAAACCAGTTTCTACAACACACTGAAAATCCAAGAGGGTACCACAGTATACTGTTCTTGGTAGGTCTTATACAATGAATTTCTTTCTCAGCACACCTCTTTTCCTAAAATTCTGCAATATTACTGCAGAAACTCTTACACAGAATGCTAAACTACTCTGTGAACTTCTCAGAAGGGGATGCTACATCTACAACAGCCTATGCATAATTAAGGAACGCTTAAATGAAATCACTGCAATTCCATCAGCATAACTGACTGAAGATCAGATTGAGACCTTAGTCTAGTTCCATCCATATTTTGAGCAAATAAAAGATTATGTAAACAAATTATGGAACAAGAAACATTGTCCCCCCAGTGCCATGTTCATTTGAATGAACTTGTGTATTTACAGAGTGCATAACTGTAGAGTAGACAAATCTCAAATATGCTAGTTTGGTGGCTAGGTTTGCTTTGTTCTGTTTCACTTGGGGTTGGCTTCCCCCATTTAAATGATGCTGCTTCTGCAACATAAAAAGGAATCCAGGAGAACAACATTCAACTTCCTAGGGGACACATACCTGAGTAGAGACTCTGTTGGGTAGCCTACTTAGTTAGGTATTTATTTCTCAACAAGAATGTAAAGTCTAACAATAGTTTGTAAGTGTTACTCAAAAGAATAAATGTGGCACCAAAAGACTACTTGACATTTGGATCAAACTCATCGCCAAGTCATTTTGGGTAAAAAACTGAGGTGATAAGTGATAGCTTTCACTTTTTCTGTAGAAATTTTGAAAGACCCTTTCTATGTTCTGAAATGATTACACAAGCTATCTATTTCTAAATCTCTCATTACAGAGCAGATGGGAGAGGACTTAGTTCCTTGCCCTGCCAGACCACTTCGTGTTCAGGTCCTGTGAGAGGAGTTTCTACATTGGCCAATACATTGGGCTGCCTGACTTCACACAGCTGGGAGGATAGTGTGAAAAATGAGACCCTCCTTTCTTTACTTCTCCCCTCCCCATTAAAAAAATCCCAGATAACAGAGAACCTGGGGTACTGCACTGCACAGCACCCAGGAGCATACGAGTTGCTCATTTTGTCAGAAAAGACTAGACAATCTGAGGCAGAAGAATCACCTTGTGTATTTTCCACTGCGAATCTCTTCCACAGGGTAAGTGGTATTTATGGTCCCTACGTATGTGGAATGTCTGTGAAATGCTTTAAGACCAAAAACTTGCAGCTGCAGGACCTAAGCAGGGAATGAGTGGAAGTGAGGAAGATACACTGTTTTGAAAAAATTTGGTATGCTGAGAGCCACTGGTTATTTTCTTTTGCATTTATTTGCATGCACATGTGTTTATTTACACCAAAAGAGAGGGAAGCAATATTACTCTAGATGATAAATTTTTCAAGAGGGGGAGTGTTTCCTTAATAACAGAGAGTACAGTGCCAAGATGAATAAACATCTAACCTCTAGCAGGGACTCTAAAAAAACCCTAGTTTACCTGGTATAGTTGAGGTGAGAATTGTTACTTCAAATAATTATAAAAAAGATAATGATCCTCAGAAGTGATTGGCACTAAACAACTTTTGCTATGCTTAGTTGTACATTACTCATGCATAGCATTAGTTGTCAATTATTAGTGCTGTGATAGTAACTCTACAGGGTCACAAATGTTAGGATGTTCTTACTGTTCTGAGTAACCTGAAAATATGATCAGGTATTTTCTTTGACCTTATGGCTTTGAAATATATATAAATAAAATAAAGGATGGGACAAACCCTCTTCATCCTCCATATTAGCATAATTTTCAGGCAGGGGAAATAAGTCATATATGTTACATTAGTCAACATCAAAACACATTGAAAAACCTTCTTACTCATTTAATCCCCATTTATCTTTAAAAGACCCATGCTAAAGCATAAGCTATAGAGACAATGATCAAACAAGAAGCATGTATAAGGCAAACACTAGTAAGAGTGAAGCATGTGAAGAGTTGAGCAACTTACTCCAAAGGAGGAAAGCAGATGGTAGAGTAACACAAGTCTCAGTATTGAGAATGGTTTTGTTCACCTTTATGTATAAGTTGATCTGAAAGAGCTCCAGTGCGACAAGATGGCAAAACATGCCTAGCAGACAAGAGCAAGTGCAAGTTCTGAAGCAGGAAAGTCCACCCCAAGAAAACCCCCAGAAGACAAACACAAAGACCCCCCCCCAAGCCCTAGCAACATGGGCAGGAAGAAAATATTTAAAATAGGCCAGTGATTAGGGAAATTGCTCTATGAATATGAACACCTACTGCAGTTTAGTAGTTAAAGAGGGATGTTAAAGAGCAGAACAAAATAAAAACTATACCATGGTGTGTACCTTTTTACTCTGATCACAGATCCTTTTATTTCACTTTTATCTAACTTCAGCGCTGCCTTAGATTTTTCTTTTCCTTTTATCTACACACAAAAAAATCTCTTCCTCAATATATGAAACTGTCAGTGTGTTCTTCAAATATTTTATTCTTTTTAAAAGAAGCAAAATCTTGTGTAATACTGCTTGTAAAAAAGTAATAAGTAAACCCCCTTGTTTAAAAGAGTTTTACCATCGCTACTTGAATATAAACCCATAGTTAAGTACATGATTATGCAATTCTAATTTCTAGGCTGTCCTACAGTCCTTCATACAGCAATATTTTTTTTATATACTGCCTAAGACCTCAGCAATGGGTGTATTTGTGTACTGTTGACTGCAGAAGCAGTTCTCAGAACCCAGCCTTTCTGCATCCAATCTTAACTGCAACTGCCAGATCTGTAAAACTGTCTTAATTATATTAAGTCGAGGTGCTATCATATGGCAGGCTATAACCAGCAAGCCTTCCACCACTTGCAGTTATTTACTATGTTCAGTTACATTTCTGTATCCAGATGGTTACTTCTTGAACATAATGATCTTTTATATATTCTGTTTCAAGACTCATCACAGAGTTCCTCTGTTCCAAATAGTTACCAGGAAATGAAATTACATCCTCCTTCAGAAAGAGAAAACATGAAATGCGTGCTACACTGCTGCCACTCACTATTTTCTTTAACTTTTAAAAGGAAACTTGCCCTTGACTGTTAATTGCGTTTCCATTAAGAAACATGCACAACTCACTTTTATTCCTGTTAGCCATTAGATGATGTGATCAGAAATGAAGACCAGTACTAGTTATAGCATCTTAACAACTTGTCCACACTGCCACTGCCAAATTAGCTGATAAGGAAAGTCGTTTCAACTTGAAAGACAGCCTTTTATTGTATGGATTGGATGATACAAGTGTGATAACATTCTGATGTTGGTTAGTTGCTCTCCATTGAAATTATTTGCAGTGGTAGTATAAAAGATCATTTGAAGATGCAACAGTTTAGCTTAGGGAAGAAAACAGCTGGACTGAGGCATGGCCCTGGTAGACCTAGATTCTAGACCCTAAAACTGTGCGTCTCTTGGTCTTTTATATGTATTTTTATTTTAGAGAAATAAAATCTTTGAAAACCCACTGTGACTATAGGCAACACAGAATGAACTTGAGTCTGCAAACAGTCTGAAACAATTAAAAAAAAAAAACCAAACCACAGGAGAATGAGTTTCTCTATTAAAAAAATACCAGACTGTTAATTAAAAGACCAAACTCTTGTTTTCAGTGATGGAACAGGGAGGGGGAAAATAAGAGAAGAAACAGGGCAGAAGTTTCCAAATGCACAAATACACATTTCATTTTCAAAATGTAAAGGGCTCCATCACTCATACAGGCAACAAAGATTGAGTAAAGGAATTTGGCATCCCTCTTTGCCTCCCCTCAAAGGGAGAGGGAATGTCCACAGCCATGACACTTCCGTGGTAGTCCTCGAGTTGTGGCTACTGCTACTCCAAACAACTGAAGGACAGTAAGACTCCTAGACAGCTTATATGGCTTTAATACCATGAACAGACATAAACATTGTTTGCTTCAGTTTACATCAAAACCTGATGCATGAAGTAAGTTATATGAACTGGCCAAGACCTACCTTAAGCTCATACTTCAAGGGAGGCTAGCTGATAATCTTAAGTTACTCTATTCTTATGCGATTGTAAATCTAACAGGCTGGATTTCTATATTGTTATACCTTTAGTTCCACCTCTTTTTAGATAAAAGAAACACTAAACACCTAAAAGTAAAAAGTAAAGGAGCAAAAGCTATCAGTCCTTTACACCTGATTAGACTAGAAGACTCTTGAGCAGAAGTCTGGACAGCAAAAGGGGAGCAGGAAGGGAGGAAAGGGCAGAAGGCAGTCTAGGGTTTAGCTCTGTTTGCTCACTCACTTTTTAATAAGTTTCAGACAACAATGCACCGTTAAAGCAAATCAGCAGTGCAAGCATGAAACAACATTAATGTAAAGCTCAAAGCACAAGTCTAACACCTCTGGAAACAAATCAGCCATGAAGCAATTAAACTTTGAAGCCTTGAGTGCAATCTAATACAGAATGTAAAAAAAATAATAATAATAAAAAAAAAATCCAGTGGCATTTCTGAAGTTTTAAGCTTTCAACTTAAGTCCAACTAGACTTAAGAACTTTTAAGTTGCCACAGTTATCACTTAAATTGTATCAAAAGTTTGTCTGCTTTTAAATGAAGTTACATAATTTATTTCTTGTTTTCCAAGTTCAGCTATTAGGACAGAAGAAATATATTTGAGCTTGTTTGGATTTAAAAAAACCAAAACCCACAAACTGTAGCACTTAACATCAACAGTCTCAGATCTTCCCATATTTGCCTTATGCAGGCAAATGATCCAGTATTCATTTACACTACTTGAAGTGCTTTCTTTTTAAGAGAGAGCCTGACTTGTAATTACAAGTGTGCAATACTTTTTGCAATCATATCTAAATAATTTACTGATATCTTAACCAGCAAGCATATAACTAATCAAAAAAGGAAAATATACATATTATGTCAAAAACACAAGAGAGAATTAAAATAATTGAGCATATTTCTTCATCAGAATAGTTTTACCATCAAACAAAAATTAATAAACTTTGCCATTGTGCTGTATGTAGGAGCTGGTTACCTTAGATTGCTAAGAACGAGAATATCACTTGGGAAAACAGTATGGGAAGAATAACTGTCTAAGTGACTTGAGAGAAGCACACTATGAATGGAAATAAGACATTTAAGTCAACCTCAATAAAAATAAAAGCATATATTAACCTTAGAGAACTATAAAGGCCTCTCTAGTTTCTAAATATTTTCAGATAGGGAAAATTGAACAAAAACTAGTAAAAATAGGATTTCCAGTAGTTTAATATCTCCAGGTACTTTTAATTAAAATTTTCAAGACTTTTCTGTTTCAAAGAAATATAAGCTTTTGTGCTTTTCTTCATAGTTCCTTAATTGCAAATTTTTTTTTTTTTAGAAATTAAAATTATATCTGCTAAAGATAATAGACATGTATTACTCTGACTTTATCTGGTTGTGGATAGCCTGTTCTATACCAAGGACACAACAACTGTTACCTTTGTCTTAATTTTCCTTTTCCAAAAAAAAAAAAAAAAAAAGTTATGTGCAGTAATGATCTTGTAGCCAAACGCATTACTTCATCTACTTTTTTTTCAATCTCCCATTGCCTTGAATAACCAAGGCTTAATGTAAGCAAGTTTCTTATCAAGAAAACAGGAAATGTTACAGGAATTATTATCTATGAAAAATATCTGATCTTTTGCTTCCTTTCGGAGGAAAGGTTTCTGAAAGAACCAATCCATCATAGTTGTATCATAGGCTAAGTGAAGCCCTTTGCTCAAGCTTATGTATCTTTTGAAGCTATGCAACTGTTTCAGAAGAGTTCATCTTGCTCTTAGCTACATACCATCAATGTTCCATTAAGGAACAATATGTGTTCCTTACAAGAGGTTCCCTTTGTCCATATTCAGTGGTTTTGTGAACTTTTCTAATGGAACATCTCCAAATAATAAAACAAAGTATCACAACAACTCTTAAAATGCAGCTGAATTAAATAATTTTTAAACATTATTATCCTTGTGGACAAGTGTCCCCTCATCAATACAAACCCCTTATGAGCCTGCCACATGCCACAAAAGGACTCTTGGGATCAGGAATTTCCATTTGAATTCAACTTCTAAGGCTTTGTAATACATCTGGATGACTAAACACGTTTATGACATTTTCAGGTCATAACTCCAACATGTTACTGTCATTCTTTAAGGACATCTTAAAATAAGCAGTATGTTCCAAGTTCATCACTGTCTAGTAAAAAGGGAAAAACCTCAAGCGACCCTGGATTCTAGAGAACATAATTGCTCAAGGAACAGCATTGGTCACAGAAAGCTCTGCATATGTTACAGATAAAATGCCAGAACTTTAACATCTCAATTAGCCTAAAATAAAATGACTACAGATCCCATCTGCTTTTTCAAAACCACACAAATCAATTAGAATGTCTTTAAAATCAGATTTCTGTCATCTCAGCTACCTATACATTGAGAATTAAAGGACTGCTAAGAATTGTTGTAATCAAGGACTGCTTAAAGAATCCAGGAGCATTATAGTTTGAGAGACTGAACTATGGATACCTGAAGTAAAGTAAAGGCCAAACAGTAAGGCACATTATTCTTCTAGAGCTACAAAGAATACTTAGAATTAGAAAGTGTTTGAGAAGAAGAATTAAGAGTGACTTTCCAGCAGTTTACTGCTTATTTAGGAGTTTATTGCTTCATTCCTTGTAGATTAATGAGATTAACATTGTTTCCTTTCTAAAAAAAAGAATGTTTACTTTCCAAGTAATCATTCTTTCCATCAATACCAATAGTGGAAGCTTTTTCCTCAAGGAAAGCAAAACGAAACAAACCTTAATTAATTCATAAGTTCCCTTAAATGATCTTTGAGTTTTATTCATATACGTATTTCATATAAGGACCAATTTTTCCATCAGAATTTGGGCATTCTAAATAAATACTTTATCTTTTATTTCCACTTGCAATGTCAGCTACTAAGAATCACCTATTTTCTTAAAGAAAACCTCACTGTTAAAGAGAGAACATTTTATAATTTAGAATTATTTGTTTTTCTTTTGTTAATTGTAAATCCTACAAATCCTACCCAATACCAATTCAGGTTTTGGCAAGTCTTTTCTGTGCTGGTATGTGTAGTTTCATTTCAAGTGTAACCTCCTTTTACCTTCAAATACTAACACAAATAAAAATACAAATACATTGCGTATCTATGTCTATGTGTATCATAAGTTACATAAGTTGAACATGCTGAAGATTTTAAGTAATTCTAAATGCCAAGCTACTTGCTATACATAGTACTTTTACCAGTGTCCCAAGTGGTTGAAAGAGCCTTTTTTTAGTAGAGAATCTAACACATTTATAGAAGAAAAGAATATAAGGATGAAACTCTTCACCATGGATCACTCCCTAGTCATTACTTGGATAAAGTTTGAAGCATAAATAATGTACTTGGTTAAAGGTATACCTATTTTCTGTTAACAGGTAATTTCAATATGGGGGGGGGGGGGGGGTAGGGGGCAGGAAGGCACTGGTTTTATATAAATTGCACTAATGTAGTCATATGCTTGAGTTACAGCCTAGCCATGGTGATACTGCTCAATTTAGGGTTAAACTTGATACATTATCCTTTAAGGTGAACCATTACTCCATAGCTTCACTATGCAAGCCTGATTACTTTTTATAAACGATGCATGCTTTGCTAAGAACTATGCCCTTGAAGAGGGAACTAAAGACTCATAAAAGTAAACATCCAGCCCCAGAAGGTGCCCAAGGCTGGGTGATTGCCAAAGGAGCATGAACTAAGGGAAAGGTAACTGTGGCAGCGGGAAATCTCGACCACCGACTCCATTCCAGGCTGGAAGAACTTGCCTCCCAACACCTTCAAGGACCATACATGATAATTTACATAGCAAGCGAGGCTAATTTAAATATAACTGGCCAATAGTAGATGAGATGGTGACTACTAACCAATGAATGTAAGTTTAGTTGGGTTTTTAACAATCATGTAACAGAATAAATACATTGTATTTCTTTGGTGTGGTGTGCCAGCTTTGTGGATTTACTACCTGGCACCCATCTTTGTGCAGACGTGAAATAAATATCTTGGCTCTGTGTGTCAGACTGGCTTATTGCACACTGGGTACCAAACCCTGCTTGTGGGACAACACTAATATCTGTCCCCAGGACTTAATTCTGTAAGCTCTACTCTATGCATCATGCTCTTCCCAAGGTCTCTACAGGCACCCTACCATCTTCATGTAGAGTATTTATTCAAATTAATTTCCACCATATTCCTAGATTTGAACAATAATTATAAAAAAAAAAAAAAGGCCACAAAAACTTACATTCCTGCTTTTTCTCTATTTTCAGTATACCAGCCTTTAAACTATGAGATCCAGAGGACAATACTATTCCTTTGTTTCGGAGAAAGCACACCCAGGGATGCCCTAGTCAAATACCAAAAGTTAAACAACTGAAGTTCCAGGTTTATGGAAATTCTTCAAGGGAATCAGTTTCTCTTTTCCTTACAGATTAAGCATAAAGTAAATTTCAAAAGCTCAGAGTTCAATATTCAGAGTGCAAATTCAAATTAGAAATGCATAGTTATCTCCTACTAGGTATGGTACAGCCTTTCCCTACTTGTAAGGAAGGGAAAACAATACCAAAGTTGTCCCATAAAAATACACTAGTTCCCACACCATCGGTATTTCAAAAGTAGATTAAATAAAAAGAAAATAACTGCTCAGCAGTGCTGCCTAGAGTAAATGGGAGATTCAGACTTCTATCTACTTAAGCTTCTTGTTACCTTTAATTTTGGTTTTCACACATAGCCATTATTTTCTTATTAGCTATTCACATCATGGCAGTGAAGTCCCACCTGTTGTTTCTACTAGACTCTGGAGGTAAGCAGCAGGAGTTCAGTGATACTCAAGACATGTGAATAGGTAAAATTCCTGGGCATCCTGATACTTCAAAAAATAAAGAGCAATCTCATACCAGAAATCTAGCTGCTGCTCAGTCCTTTCCTTGAAGGAGTTAAAAAAAAATTAAACCCACAGTTTTGCAAGTGCCTGATGCTTTTGTACAATAGTATCTGCAACACTGATTTGTCACCTGTGTGGGCTGAACATGATAAATTGCTTGCTTGCTAAAACTCAAGACTACTGACAAGGAATTTGGCCTCAGGACATTGTTTATTTCTTACAAAAGCTTTAAAAGGCCTTTGTATGTGCTTTGTCAATCAAATATGTGCCAGGAAATCACTGTGCTGAATACTAATGAAGAAACTAATCCTTTGCAAGGAATGTGTGCAGCATCCCCCAATTACATATCCACTACCTATGAGTCAGTTGAACTTAAGCTCTTAAATTGCACATATAATTCTGTCATCCCCCATTCCTCATGAAAAATCCTCTCTTATGTCAATGGCACATTTGTCCGTGGAAAGATCAAGATGAGATCTTCAGGTAATAATTAGCCATATCTACCGTTTTTGTTGCAGTATCTGCTAGCCAATAGTAAAGGCAACGTAAGATTTTCACACCTGTTTGGACTATATTCATGATAAATTCAAACATAAACAGCACAAAAGCCTTGCAATAATTCTGCCATGAAAAAGTAGTCCTATGCATCTGAAACAGATATTATGAAGACCCATAGCACAGAAAAGCCACGCAATAATCAACAGGAGAGGAGAAAAGATGTAAAAGGTGTTGGCTTGTGGCCTCCAAAGCATCCTACAAAAAATCTCAAGATACCAAAGATCAGGGTACATGAGGGAGAGCAGGGGAGGGAGAACCTGTACTGCTAAAGCCCCTAATACTGTAAATGTCTTCAGATTAAAAATAACTCCATTTTAGGAAACTGAAGGACTGTTAATTGAGCTTTATTTAAGGTTTGTTTTTTTTTAATTTTAATAATTTTCAAAAGCTTATTCAAAGCTGTAACTACTAAGCATCTCACAAAATTAGAAGATTTCTAATATTTCTCTTAACCACCTGGCTATGCAAAGTTAAGCAGAAGAGAGGAGAAGCAACCTTCACAACATGGAGGGGCCAGACTACTGATGGTTTAGCACAAAAGATCAGTAGAAAGGTTGAAATCATGACGAACATGAGATATGGCAAGAAAAAAATGCATAATGGAAAGCAGGGGTTGACCACAACAAATGGTTTTAAACAAGACTGAGGTTGTTGGGTAAGCCAGTTTATCACCTGTTTTTTCAACATGTGTAAGAAACATGTGATAGATGGTGACAGATCTACTGGAGGAAACACAGATATGTACAAAATTAAAAGACCAGATCTCGGCACTTGCATGCAGAAAAAGTAACATATAGTCACACACACCTATCCTTTCCAAAAAAAGGAAGAGAGAAAAACCCAACCTGAATGTTTTGACCATGGTCTGTGTATATGCCTAGACAGAAAGGATGGTGTTTAAGCTGTTAGACTTAGGCAACTGGAAAGTAGGTCATTCTGGTCAGGATGGTACAGGAAAGAGGAAAGATAAAAAGTTACATTGCTGTCTTGATAGGGAGGTAAACACTCCACAGACAGAACAAAATCTTTATTATGATCTATGACTGAAGAAGATCCTGTTATATTAAAAGAAGTCAACGCACAGGGTGATGTGCCTTAGCTGAGATAGCTCTTTAATACACTACAGTAGAGCCTGGTATTATGAATCTCATGCCTCAGGAACACTTGCATTAATAGTGTGAAATGTCAAATAGCTATCTGCCAGGTGTGAACCATTAGGTCTCTGTGATTTGGTGCACTCTGATACATCCATTTGATGCAGGGTGCAAATGTAATCAACTTTGATTATGATGTGCTGCTGTGGGCACTTTGGAAGAGGCTGATTTATTTTTAGATGACTGCATCTCTTGAACTGTTAGAGCTCTCTTGCTGAAAATCACTTTGTGTAACTAGTACTGGAGGGCCATTGATACATAACTATCATGTGCTATTTCTACATAGGAGGCCCAAACCAGGAAGTATTGATGTGCTTTTATTTTTCTGAGGGCTCCACTTGAATAGCTTTTATAGTCGTACCGGGTGGATAATTTATTAATTTACATAATGCATCTGGCCATTTAATATATCTTAAAAAAGGAAGGGAAATTAATGTAAGATCTTATGGACCAAATGAATTCCTGCAGAGATGCACAGATAACAAAGTTTTACTAGCAATTTGCTTGGCTTTATTTTGAAAGGACCTTGCAGCATTTTTAATAAAAACTTAATACCTTCTTGGTGGATTACATAAACAAAGCTTGCGGCCCAATAACTAGCTCATTAAAACTCTCACTAACAGACTCCACACCAAGTTGTGAACAGAAGACCACTCAGGGTGTTGCAGAGCGTGCTGAAATTACTTTCTGCCAGCTACCGCAGTCCCCCCAATGCAGCAGCCTATGAGCTGGATGGCAGGAGAAAATGGCAAGTTTTGAAATCACTATGAGACACCAAGCTTTCTGCTTGGATATAAGCTGCCTATGGCCATGAGCTCATCCCACACCCTCAGCTTTCAGGGCAGACCTGTTCTTAGAGAAAAAGGTGGTGGAGACCCATCACTATCTGTTCTTTAAGCCCTCCACTTCTGCCGTGCAGCAGAACCACAATAGGTATGAGTGCCATCATGTAGGGAAACAAAAATATTTGCTCTGCAAGTTGAGAGTCACTGTAAAATATTTATAGATCTATAAGAATGAGTTCATCAAAACAATCTGAGGCTTACTTTCCATCTCACTGCACTCTTCTATAGCCAACATTTCAGATAAAGACATAGTATTATATTAAAACCAGATAAAAGATCATGTGATTTATGATTCCTGAGCCAATAAAGGAAACCATGCTTTCTGCCAAACCAAAGATAATCATGAAGTATGCCCATCTTATCTGAAGAGCTTAAAAATTAACAAAGAATTTTTCATCATGAGAAACTTAAGACCATCCTTCTCCTGCAAAGAACGAAGCATTACTAGAGCAGATTTCAGTAGCATTTTGTACTTCTGTAAAATATTCAACCCCTCAAGTTTACTCTTGCTGAGCACCAAGATACTTTTGGGAAATGACACTGCAAACTCTTATCAGGTGGAAGAAAACAGTCTTTCTGAGGCCTTTCACAGGATAAACTCAACTGTGTTTGGTAGAACATGCTGTTAGGAAAATTTAATGTCACTGAAAGCCAACTCAAGCACAATATTAAAAAAAATAATCACATTAGTACTAAGCAGAAGACTCCGTAAATTGTTTTTATCCTTTCATTATTTGGTTTTCTTCTACTGTTTACTTATAGTCAGCTTGCCTTTGCTACTCTCACCATGAGACTAGCCATGGCTTTGTTCAAGGGCTATGATAAAACAGCAAGCTAAACACACATGCTTCAGGACCTCCAAGGAGAAGACATACCCAGATGTGGGAACAAGAGAGTAGTATCGTCGATCCTCAGAGCCAGAAGCTATCCAAGAACATTTTTGTATACTCGCTGATATAAATGTCTCTGAGCCTGGTTTCTTCCTCCTTTGAGGAGAATGCTGTTGGAGTCTGCTTCCTCTTAAATAGGTACCTGTGGAGAGACTGCTGTTTAACAGCTATTTTCCCATTTCTAAACATCCTTGCCTTTGTTGCATCTAGCTCACTTCTCAGAAGATTTCACTAAATTTCAGGAGGAGAAAGCGATAACAACTTTTTGAACAGGTTTCAGACATTTAGTTTGCTTATAATTCTTAAATGTCATTTTTTTTAAACCAATTAAATAGCCACCCTCAGGTACTTATTCTCATTTTGGTTATTAATTCCTTCTAGATCAAGTCTGTGAACAGGGTCTTTGGGATTTGTTATAAATTGTCTGCTGTTCTTTTTCAGGTCAGATCATATTTTGTTTGAAGTAACCCCACACACTGTTTCAAACAGTGGAAATAGTTTAGTGTTATGAAAAATAAAACTATTTAAACACTTAGTCTGCCCCCTTACAACTCCGTGATCTGTACACCACCAAGAAAGAAGACTGATCTTCACCCTATGTAAAGGGAAACTGGTGCCCCAGTCAACTTCAGTCTAGCTGAGGAAGTAGCCTAATTGGACAGCTGGCACTTCTTGAATAAAATAGTATCCAGCTGACAGAATCATCCTACAGCTCTGTGTTCAAACCTGTTATTCATTTTAATAGTTTCAGAGTTCTGGAGGTTCCAAGTTTTCAGCGTAATCCTGATTCCTAATGTTACACAGATATACCAAAAGAGACAGATTTTTTTTTTTTTCTTTTTAACACATGACCATACTCTTTTGCCTAGTGAAGCGTTATGCTTTTCTTGGAAAGCTGTAACTGCAGGAATCCTGGATTTATCTGCTTTGACAGCCAACAAACAGAAGCTTCCTCAGACAAACCAAAAGCATGTTTGCAGCCCAGTATTAATGGTTGCTGCAGCTGGCTGCCTGATACTCTGTTTCTGTGCTAGCCCAATTCCATAGGGCTTGTCTGAAAAAGAAGTTTAATCTGAGATGTAGATCCTTCATATTATTTGACAATGAAAATAAGGCACTTAAAGTTAAGGACTTTAAATCAGAGGCAATAGAAATGCCTTGTTTGCTGTACAACACTGAGTGAGTTTGGCTTGCAGGCCAAGGAACTCAAAGGGGAAGGGCACAGCAGGGGTGGGGAGAGGACAGGATGGCTCCTTTACAGTGCCTCAGCATAAAAACAGGCCTGAAAACACTGGAATGGGAGGAAAAAGGAGAAAGGGTAAATGCTACCATAGCTTTTTGTCCTCCTGAAGCTGTTAAATTTTCTTTCTTGCACAATTCTAAATGCTGCCTTAGTGTAAGGTTTTATGACTGAAGAATGGAGAGATGCACCAAAGGAAAAAAAAAAAAAGCCAAGTGTCCTCCATTGCCAGTTTTCTTAAAGTTCAGCATGTCAACATGTAACCCTCAGAAGTATCTCAGACAATGTCCTCCTAAATAAGTAATAATATATATGTTAAATAGCACAACAACAGTTATCAGAGAATCATACTAAGTTGTGAATAATTTTTGCCATGTAATTTAGGAATTAGGAAATAAGAACTTGTAAATCAAATTAATCATGATCTCATGCTAAAAGCTGCTCTGGTTCTTACAAGCAGCACAGATTTCCAGTTGTGAAGCATTAAGAGTTGGCAAGTAATCCAGATATTGTAGATAAATCACATTCACAACAGGCAGTATTGATGCCCCTTGCTCATCTCAATTAAGAATTAAAACCTTGTTAATTGCTTTGAGTTCTTTCTCCTTATTTGCAAGCTCCATTTTTTACACTGATCTACACTCAACCTTGAGCCCTCCTTGATCTAGGTTCTGCCCTACTTCCTGACACAGGTGGACAGTCACTAGCAACCAAGTTAACAGCACTCAACAAGTTATTGCTCATCACTAAAGCCATGTGTCCTGGTTTCGGCTGGGGTAGAGTTAATTGCCTTCCTACTAGCTGGTATAGTGCTGTGTTTTGGTTTCAAGATGAGAAGAATGTTGATAACACACCGATGTTTTCAGTTGTTGCTAAGTAATGTTTGGACTAAGTCAAGGATTTTTCAGCTTCTCATGCCCAGCCAGCAAGAAGGCTGGAGGGGCACAAGAAGTTGGCACAGGACACAGCCAGGGCACCTGACCCAAACTGGCCAAAGGTGTATTCCGCACCATGTGACATCATGTCCAGTATATAAACTGGGGGGAGTGGGGCAGGGGGGGTGGCTGCTCGGGAACTAACTGGGTGTCGGTTGGCAAGGGGTGAGCAATTGCATTGTTCATCCCTTGTATATTCCAATCCTTTTATTATCATTATTATTGTCATTTTATTATTGTCATTATTATCATTATTAGTTTCTTCTTTTCTGTTCTATTAAACTGTTCTTATCTCAACCCACAAGTTTTACTTTTTTTTCCGATTCTCTCCCCCATCCCACTGGCGGAGGGGGGGAAGTGAGTGAGCAGCTGCGTGGTGCTTAGTTGCTGGCTGGTTTTAAACCATGACACCGTGGTGCCTGTGAATGCATCTCTGCATAACCTTCCACTATTAAGAAATAAAATGTTTTACTTAAAACATCACCAGCCACCCCCAGTTTAGGTTTCCAACTGCACCATGCTAAAAGTCAGTGATACCAGTTTACTAAAATCAACTGATAAAGAATAGTCAAAAACTACTGCTAGTGATAATCTGTCTGTATGCATAATTCCTAAGTCAAGTATATATATTTTTCAAACAGAGGGAGGAACAATTTACTGTCAATAAACAGGTCAGAATCTGTATTTGAGAGAGCTTAAGTTATTAACCAGTTCCTGTGAAAGATGCCAATTAACATTCTGCAGAATACTGAGAAACTGTTAAAAGAAAACGAGTGAAGTGCTATGAAACCTTTATGTTGTCTTGTGCAGTCAAAGCAGCAATGGCAGCCAGCCCATTTTGATTAGGCTTCAGGAAGGACAGTCCCTGCTTGGAAACCATTATATAGTGGGCAGACAAGACAAAATGAGGGGAAAAGACAGCATTACAGTCTCCATTTTACAAATCCAGGATGATGCCAAGAGGAGATTTTAAAAAAAAACAGCCAGTTGTCTGGCATATAGAAAGTACATGGATGAGGTGGCACCAAACTGAGATGTGAAGAGACAAAGCGCTGCTTTAAGTTTTAGGCTGCAGAAATCTTTGGCAGTATGGCTATTCAGGGTAGAGAAGTGGGATGGGCTGAGAAAAACTGTATGGTTTTCATTAAAACCAATGTGAAAACAGATGATATTTGTGCAGTTGGTTTGCTTGGGAGAGAATTTCCAAGAGAAGAGTCACAAAATTGGGAGAGGAAAATATCCTAGGAAGTGTGACCCAGTTCCAAAATTTTAGAACTTCTCCAGAGGGAGGTGCAGGATTGTGCCATATTCTTCAGCAGGTAGAAAATGAACCTGAACTCAGGCTTTTGGCCTCACTGAGGAGCCACAGTGCTCACTACAGTATGACCTTATTGAATAATGAGTTTGAGGGCACTATTCCCCCTTTTTTTTTTTTAGAGCACTTCCATAATGGATAAACTATACATATCAAAAAAAAAAAAAATATTGACAGAAAAAAAAGAGGGCCAGAACAACTTCTTTAGTTGATGATTTAACATTAATGTGGGAAGTGAGATACTTGGGCTGAACTATTTTTACAAAATAGAAAAGCATGGCTAGAGAGATGTCCAGTAACACACCTCAGAGTGTCCTGTAGTTTGGTAGCTAAATTTATTACTGGCAATTTTCTTCTTTTTTTTTTTATTTATTGCTATAGTAAATAAGCAATGCTTACTTTATATTAAAAAGGACTTCTTTTAAGTGAAAAAAAAAACTTAAACAATTGTCAGTCCAAGAAAGAAAAGTGAGCAATGCTAAGGCAGAACAATTAAAATACCCGATTTGGCTCTTAACTTTTGGATTCCTTGCCAATGGAGGGGCACAAATGAAGGGGAAAAAGAAAGATTGAGGCCCGATATGGGAAGGTTATCAACTATAATACTGTTATTATGTTACTGAAAAACTGAAATTTGGTTTAGCGGAAAGAGATTTTTCTTTAGCAAGTCTTTTACTTCTTTATATGCACTCAAATGATGCACCTAGACAATTATTTAGCCCTTCCCCTGTATTGCAGATAAATAGCTCAAAGAAATACTTTGGATACAATAAAGTACAAAGACCTGCTGAGTGATACAAAAAAACAAATCACATTGTAATGCATAAAAATAATAAACAAAATAAAATCATGTCACAACAACAACATAAAAGGTAATAAGAAGGAAAAAAGCATAGGAATTGCTTCTATGATAGAAGGTTGTTACCAAAGGTGCTTTCCTAATGCATCTGTTCAACACATCCAATATGGCAAACTTTGCCTATGGTACAGCATTCATTTGGGTTAGCCAAGTCTGAAGAAGCTTATGAAGAATTGCAGTCTCTTACAATATGGCTGTCCTCAATGCACTTAGAGTGTAGGTACCCAGTCCCAGAACCATGTAGTTTGAAAGGAGCTTTTAAATCACCTAGTTCAGCCTCGCACTTCCATAAACTCCCTATGTTAGACTGCATAACAGTACCACAAAGATTTACAGATTGAAATACTAAGAATTCAGGTGGTTTCAAGAATAGCGTTTTAGGGGGGAACAAAAATATTTGGGATGCTTGCCTAAACATTATCTTGCAAGTTTTGTATCCTGCCTTTTTCCTTTCTTTCTTTTATTGTTTTTCTTTCCTTCTTCTCCCATGTTGCCACCAATAAAATAGGGCTAGCATCCATAAAATTAATGCATATGACATCTTCGTGGAAACTGCTTCAAGAAAGCAGTGGTGGGAAGGGAAGGGAAGGAAAAAGCAGAAGTCCCCCCAAGGCTCAGGAATATCTAGCTCCTAATCAAAGAACCAAATGTCACTTGCACAGAAGCACAGTGCAGTAATGCTGGTCCCACCCTGTTGTCCAGAGTCACTGAAACTGCATAGGGGATGCAGATTTAAAGGTTCATTGCCTCTGAAGTTTTAGCATGGGGAGACAGGGGTGAGGACCCACAGAGAGCTTCTTGACAGGATTAAGAAGGAGGATTCTGGCAACATGAGATTAATCCTTCACTCACAAGAATTTTGTTGCACGCTCCCAACTCTATTCAATATCAAAATCAAATAATCTCTGGGACCAACTACCCAAATCTCATTCTGGGGCAGTTCAGAATGGTTTTGCCCTCTATCAGGTAAATTCATGCACACACACGTACATATACACCTGCTTAACATTAAGTTTCCTAAGTGTCATTAGGGCTACTCACCTGCTTGGAACTAGGTTTAAATGCTCTGCTAGAGCAAGGTTAGATTACTGAGCATTTTATGAGATAATTCAGTGTACAAGCAACATACAAAAGAGGACTTATCTCGACATCACATCAAGCAGTCTAAATATTTGGTTCAGAGTTCATAAGCTCCTGACAGCAGAGTTATGGTCCTTGTTTAGTATACTTCTGTACATTATAAAGGACCATTAACAGTTACAGTGCTATATAAATGACAAATGATGACACAGAACACTAACTGCCCATATTTATGCCAACATATTTAGTCAGGATGAACAAGAATGATAACTTAAAAAAAAAAAAAATCACTGAATATATGTGATTATAATGAGCTATTCACAATAAAAAACATGTCCTTATTAAAAATCTGTCATCTAATCCCATATTTATTTTCCCCCCTTAGAAAAATATTTGCAGTTCTTGACAGTTACTTCTCCATTTATAGATTATTAAGCTGTGTGACCACTCCAAAGCTTGTAGTTAAATATGAACAGCAGAACTCTATATAGAAATATTTGTCAATTCCAGTGAACACACAAATATAAGGTGGATATGAAAACAAGATAGCTACTTTTCCCTTTCTACCCTTCACAGTCCAGGATTCAGAAGATGCACAGAAAAGGCGAGAGCATGGTTTAAGCACAAGGCAGAAATCCAGACCACTTTCCCACCATCTGCCAAGGACTTTCCATTCAACTTACAGCAAACCACTTAATGAGAAAACAGAAATAACACTATTCCCATACTTTGTTGTTGTTGTTTAATTTACTGAAAATATGAGGCACTCTGCCCATACCACAGAAATGCCAATAAATTATACACTGGGAATTCATCCTACCATTACTAGTTTCCATTTTTTCCTTAATTTCTTAATGCCACCATTACAGGTCTGGTAATGAAAAGTGAAAAGGGACAGAGCCAAGCAAAAAGGGAAGCTGTGATAAAGCACAGCAGCTGCAAAGGTGAACATGGTGGTCTAGCTAGTACAGATGACATTATTAATTTACTAAAAGAATAGAATTTGGAATGGAAATAAGGAATCATCTATCATCCTTGCATTCATTCATCATGGTGGGTTGCTAATTTTTGTAAGGTATCTGCCTAGAAGGGCTCAGCTCAGTGACAGCATCTGGTTTTCAGCAAGGTTCTCCTTTTTAATCAGTTTTGCCAGCTAGTTTAATTTGAGGCACAAGGAGGTCAAGTGACTCAACCAAGAGCAGGCTGTAAAGTAGCAGCTCTGCCTGAACATGAAGCCAAGACCTCCCTGGCTAGCTGTGTTCAGTCTAACCTTCACTTGCTCCAAAGCATTTTCTGGGTAGCCCAGGGAGCTTACTTATTCCTTTCCCAGTTATTATGTAAAACCTCAACAGACTACTATTTTGCTTTCTTGACCGTATGCTGACCTGTGGCTTACGAATGAGTGATAATCAAAATTATTGCTGAAAAGTGAGATCATCCCTGCTTCCATGCTCTTAGTTCATCATTCTCTGCAATGGGAGGGATTAGGAATATGCTGACATTCCAGGGTTCAGACACTCACCTTCCTCGATTCACACAAAAAAAAAAAAAAAGGGGGGGATTTGCCAGAAGTAGCATTTCATAAGCTAAAACCCCCTGTTCTTTTAGACCTACTGTTAACATTAAAGTAGTTGTCTAATAATTTTTTAATCCACTGCTTCATGTTACAGTATACATGGTAGGATTCCTAGTCAGGCAATGCCTTGAGATGGCCTTGTTAGATCTTTTACTTATAGGGAGTGCCTGAAAGCAGACCGAAAGGCTTTTAAAATCAGATATAGCTTGGTTTTATTGAAATTAAAATCAGGATATTTCATTTTTTAAGTACAAACTTGAAGTGACTACATGAAACCACACCAAAATGAAGGCATTTATAAAAAATTGCTTTCCTGTCCACTGGGTACTTGCAAATATACCCCTGCTTTCAGGCTTGATTTGAGTTGACTTACCAACTTTGTGAGCAGCAAGATCCATCCACAGTCTTCAACAGTTTCTTCTGTCTCTTTTGAGATCTGGTTATCTGCTTCTCACATGAACAGGATACTTCTAACTTAGCAGCCTTTGCCATTCTCCCCAAAATATTAAAAAAACCCCAAACCAGACTCCCTCCAAAAAGGGCTCACATACCCCACTTACCTTAAAGGCAAATAGCACAGGTGTTAACAATCTGCCTGAGATTTTTTCCTCATGGGCTCCTAAAGAGATACATAGTGTTTGATTCTACTACTGCTTGAAAATATTTGCAATTCTAATTTACATTTCTAAAAGTAATAAAAAATATTCACGTGCAGATTGGTTGGGGCATTTATTCTTACTTTAGTCTATTTGTGATAAGAGTGAATTTATCTATGCTGTTAACTATTCATTTTTTATCTGCATGACTTTGTGGAGATGTATATTTCGTAGAAAACCTAACACTAACTTTACATGTACCTTAATTACAGCTTGAAGATAAACATTACTTATTTTCATTTTTCAAATATGCTTTAGCTACACTTCAGCATATTTTAAAGCCCCACTATTAACAGAACTGATCTAAAAGTACATTGGAAGAGGGATTATACTTTATTAATACAATAAAAATGCATATTTATAGCAGAATACATTATAAAGTGCAACTCAATTGCATCTAACTAATACCCGTAATACATCTGGCCATGTTTGGCTTTCCTGGGCAGAGTTCAAAATATTCTTGTCTCTCTGGCAAAGTGACTGACTGATCATTTTTATATACTTTATCATCTCTGACAGTACACTTCTTATAATTCAAAACTCATAAACTAGTCTTTAACAGTGCTTCAATGTCTACCGCTTAATATTCAGCACTGACACAAACAAACTCAATGGTAGTTTAAAGGTAACTTGTGCTTAATGGCTTTTTTTGTTGCATTTGAAACACTACTTTTGTACTGTTGTGCCAAAAAACCTTGGGAAAAAATTCTCAGCTACTGGTCTTACCAAGTGCAATTGAAATAAGGAAATCTTTCCATGATACTTCATTCATCTAACATACAAGTTCTTTTTGAAGACTTAGCTAGCTCCAAAACGAATTCATTTGTTTTATTTAATGCTTTTTACATGCTGAAAGACTGAGGAGACTTTGATAACTGAAAATGGCTGATATGTATATGCATATTTATTTAAAATATTTGAAAGGGTACATGGAAGATCAAGCACCGCGGTGTGATAAAAGGCTCCAGTGTTTTCTCCGCCGGACTCTGGAGCACCAGTTTGCTCAAAGCACCCCCTTCTGGTAGAAATCCGTAAATTGGGTGCAGATTAGGTAAAATGTTAATTTGCAGTTTATTTATATACGCAGACTCTGACTGTAATGCTCTTTGGCAGGCTCAGCTTCCTCTAAATTCTGAAAACTATGGGGAAAATGTAAATGTGATCATATGTGCATATATGACTATCAGATGGATTTCAGATATTTTTGATCTTTTGCTCACTGATAGTATCTTGCATGAATATAAATCTTGTAAAAAAAAGCAATAAGACTATATTTCACAAGACCTGTAACTACTCATACTTTAAAAAAATATTGGACTTTTTTTCTAGGAAACCTAGCTCACTGAAAGAAGAAAGTTATTTTGCTTGTATTTAGAACTCATTTTTCAGTGAAATTTAGATTGTTGGCATCTTCCTAAAGCATTTCTTCTGTAAAAATAGAAGCAGTACCTTGCCTAATTTACCCTAAAGATGAAAATATTGTGTAGTCTCTACACTAGTGACAAATATGATTAGGTTATAATGAGCATTCCTCCCACCAAATTCCTACTACTTAAAAAGAATTTTTACTTTGATTCTGACCGTACAGCTTTTACAGTAATTTTAAATAATTGCCAATGCTATTACTTTTTTTTCTAATGGAAACCTATTTCTGTGTTTTTCAAAAAACAGCTACTTATACCGCAAGGGCTATTTGCATTCACTGTAACTATTTCCACATGCATGTGGTCTGTTGCATTCAAAATGCAGAGGAAAGATGAGAAAGCAGAAGATCCTAATTCAGCTTCTAGTGAATTCTGCAAGTGTAGGAAAGAGCCTGATGAATATTTTTTTCTTGGGTCTCTTGACAGAAGCCTTCAACAGCAGAGAAAAAAAGAGGCACAAACCCCACTGATGTTACCTACAGTGACAATCAGAAAAAAAGCAGAGAAATGGGGCTGGGTGACAGTGCCCACCCTTCCTGATCCAGCGAGGCAGAGCTCAGAAAATACAAAAACCTGCTCCTCTTGAGGAATTGTGCTTGATTATTCCAAAATTATCTTCTTCTCTGAACTACTGCATGATTCTCTCACCTTTTTCACCATGAGCATGTCTCATGCAAGATATTTAGGTGGCAATTGATACTCACAAGACTTAAATATTATTAAGTGAAAACAAACCAAGGCATAGCCAGTCAGATGAATTAAATGATGACGAAGCTTAAATCATATAGAGAAAAAATTTCCCTATTGACTTCATACCTGGAAACGTTGGTGAGGCTGCTGCGGGAGGCAGCCCATGCAGTAGGAGAGCACTACAACTTCTGGTGCCAAATGTCACCTTCCTATCCAAGTCAGCTGATGAAAAGAAGGTTAAACAACTCCCAATTGACTTTCATGTTAAGACCAAGTATCTGAGAGCAATTAAAGCATCTGCCAAAACTGCAGGAGACAAACAGCCAGCTTCGTTCTTTACTGTTGAGGTAGACTTCTTGAAGTACAGCAATACAGTTCAAAGTACTACACCATATATTTAAAATATATTTAATTTGCAAAGAACACAAGGCAATAAAAATGAAAGTGTATTCAGCCATAAGCCCACCTCACCCCAGCTAGTAATATATATACACTAAACTGTTTAACTTGGGGTATCTTTATTGGTTTTAGATACTAAATTGTGCACCTTTTTAGTTAAAAAAGACAAGTATGAAAATGCTGAAACAGAGATGTTCCTCCACTAACAAAAATGAGCCTGGGGTGTGGCCGAGAGATTAGCCAGTGTTTTTTTCAGTCCAGCAATCAGTTCAAATGGACTTGCTGAGAGGAGAGTTTCCCTGAGTGCAGATGTAGGTAAAATGTGATATCACACCTTCCTGCCTGAGGAGCAAGCTGTCTCCTATAAGCAAACATCATTGCATTTTGGGGGTAATATCAACAGGTTCCAGTTTTTTTGCCTCAAAATATTTGAATCCCCCATCAGAATTTCTCCAAGAAGACTTCTTCAAAGCTCCTCTTCTGAAATCACTAGTATCAGTCAGAGATTTTTCATTAAGATACTTTTTGAAAATAAAAACCCTGACTTTTTTCATGGAAGGTCTCTCCAAAATATTCTAAGATGTGAAACCTTTGATTCTGTTAATTTAATTTAAGAATGGAGATGATGTTAGCTTCTTCTGGTCAATCAGATTCCTGAAATCAACCTGAAATAGCCTAAATGGTTTTGAAATTCATAACTAACATATATTTGGAAGTAAAATCATTAGAAAATCATTCAAAACCATAAGCCACAAAAGAACAATATTTTATTCCAAACAACTCTCTTTTTTTTATATTTCAAAACCAAGGTCTATCCAAAGTTATACTTTTAAATAGAATTTCTTATATACAGCTTCTAGCTAAAGTTTAGCATTATCAGAATAAAGAATGTCATATATTTACATAGTAGGCTCCCCTGCCAGCAATACTCATATCTACATGTCATGCACAGGCCTCTTACCAAATTTGTTATATGAGTAAGCCAACCTCATGAGCAGCAGCATCTCACAATGCCAATGTATAATTTTGTATCTGCATGTTCTCTTTCTCTTTGAAGAAGTGTAATCCCATCGTGCTGGTAAAGAGACCATTTCCAGTTAATTCCATGCCATAGAACTGTACATTTTCTGGAAAAATTAATGGGTATGCTCCTCTGTCTTTATGCGTAATACCCTTAAGTCTGTTAAAACCATATGCACTAATTAATAAAAAAAAATACAAAAGTATCCATACTTTTGCCAGTATGGATATGGACACTGGCAAAAGTATCCATAAAAAAATTCTTTATGAATGAGGGAACTGAAATTATCCTGTCCATAAACCTGTAGGTGTTTATCCCCTGTAAGGATCTCGAACAGGAAGAACTTAGCAATAGCAGTATTTTATAGTTCATAATTCAAAAACATTTTGATAAGCATTATAACTTTAAAGAGGATAGATAAGCTAAGGTGGATTTTATGACCAACGTTGTTTCCGTTGCACATTAGCAAAGCGGGAATCACAGCCTGCGCCCTAGCTTGTTCTCTGAGACAGCAGAAGTTAAACAGTGCTGCAGAGGTGAAAAACCCAGCTGGCGGGGAACCAGCCTGTGCAATTCGATAGCTGTACCTACATGCTCGTCCCTAGTAGCATTGACAGAGCTCTGCAAAGAGATCAGTGAAGACATGCACAGTAGAGCACCAAGGTTATGACGACGCGTGCTTTCCAGAAGGAGCCTGTTTCAGCAGTCCTGCATTTCAACATGTGCCTGGAACCGCATTTCCTGAACAGGGACAGCTGGGTATTACAGTACCAAAGGACCTATTCAGGAAATTCATGAAGGTTGAGGCAATCGAAGTCCAGAGCAGGGAATGAAGTATACAAAGAGCTACTTGAATCTGCTTTGGACCTGTGAAAATTATTATGGAGCTGATGGGTTATTTCTGAGGCTATGTGAAGGAGACATACACAGGACCTGTTTTGGAGCTTTCTGAGGGTAGAGGGAGACTTTTCTTGATTTCAGCAAGTTTTGCATGAGACGCTTGGTTTCCCTGTGCTGCTGATACATCCACCAGCTACTGATATTCTCATATGTGTCTCTGGACTGGCAGACACAGGAAAATGCCATGTAGTATTTATCATGAAATGAATAGGAATGCTGCTGCAGAATAAATCCAGAAATTCTTAACTGTGAGAAACTGCCTTTGAAAATGCAGAGATATAATTTGTCAGCTAGTAACATGGGGGCTTATGTGCATTAAAAGAAATTTGTAAACCCAAATAAGACTCAAGTACCTTAAAAAAAGACATTTTCTTCAGAAATATCTCAAATCCTACCACTCCTCTTCTCCATTCGCTCTAAAAACCTAGTCACCTTGAGGGTCTCCAAAGTGAATGCCATCAGGTAGATGCGGAAATCCACACTGAAGGGCAAATAGTCTGCTTGTAAGGAGATATTATATACCAAGATGTTTTTAAGTTGTTGTTTTTGGAGAGAAAATAATGTTTTCTACAGGCTGTGTTCTGTAGAGCATCAATAGAAGTATCTGATGATGCCATTTGCATTAGACTTTCTTCTATATGTAAATGTAATCAAGCTGCATTGTATATGGCTAGATTATTGTTAATTAGCATTTGCTGAACATTTTTCTAATACATCATCTCAAGTGAACTTTAAAGATTATGAAGTTATTTGACATTTTCAGCTCACTGAACTCAACCAAGGAATAACTTCATGTGTAGTAAATACATTCAAAGTAATAATTAACAATAAAATATCTAAAAAATCTTACGCTTTCATAACATAGCCTATCAGTATAAATGTTTAGAAAACAGAAGTACTGAAGCCAGATGTTACTGCTGAATGAAGTTTCCATATTTTCAAACAGTAAAAATCCATCTAACAGGTCTGTATTTGAGCAGTCTGCTCTTTTACTCATTGCTAGTGAGCATTTTCAGGAGGAACTTCTGCATTCAAACACAATGCTTTCACTTCCATAGATGAAAAGTCATTTTTCCCTTTGAAACATGCCCTAGCATCTATTGATACAATCTTCGAAGAGCTTGCTGCAAGGTGGTGCACATAGGGGACAGACATCGAAACAGAAATCAATGTGACTGCTTTCTCATCTTTGCCACCAATCTGCTCTGCAGCTTGTATAAATCAGGTCACACCTGTGACAGTTTCTCCCACAAGCTTTTCCTTAAAGTATATTCTTTAAAAGCTCAGTGGGTGTACAGGGCGGAGCAGGATGGGCTGGAGATGAGCTCAGCTCCCATTTACATCTCCATCTTCACCTGGCAGGCCTGTCTGTCTCAACCGGACAGGCACATGCACACATTGCCACAACCCTAGAAAGCCAGTGAGAGTGGAAGCAGCTGCAGAGCAACACACGGTACAGATTATGTCCTGTAACTGCCATTGTCCTCGGGCAAGCAAGTTATTTTCAGCACCATGAACTTTTTGGGTGGATGGCGTCTGAGGGAAGTACTGTACCACTGCCATCAATACTGAGCTTGCTAACCCTAAAACAATTCATGTTATCCTTCTTTTGAGGTGTCAAGATTTCATTTTGCTGATTTTGTTACTGCTAAGAAGCTTGGAGCTGACCTTGAACTTTGCTATAAGAAAAGCAATGGACAGGTAAACCAAAAAAACCAAGGCATGCTAGCATAGGAGGGATGTTTTCTTCCCCTTAATTTTTACAGCATGGGAAACCAGGGGCTCTGGTTACTGAATACGTGCCACAGTAAGACGTGTATCAAATACAGAATAATGATGATGATAACGATAATAAAAATGCATGTCTCAGCTTAGATCCCCAATCAGTAAAGCTTGGAAGTATATATAACTTCAAGCATCCGTATTATCCCACTGAAGTAATATACCTGATTAACTATCATGTTGAGCTGGGGTCACAAACAGCTCATAAATTTAGGACAGGAATTTTTGCTGAAACAATGAACTTCAAGTGAGCATTACAAATTATTCATGGAACAGGAATTTTAAATTCAGATTTATAAGTCTGTGCATAGGAAAGCTGCAGAGAAACGAATAAATCTTTAAATAAGAGAACAGAAAGATATGATGTAAATTCTCCAATTTCAAATACTAAGTAATTATGGAAAACTGCCTATGAATAGCTACCAGTGCAGAAGTGTTTCTAACAGTGTTCAGCAAATGCTTTTTCTTCAATAATTTAGATTTCATAGTACTCTCCTCACATTCCTTCCAGAGACAAGAAAGATGAAGAGACAAAATATGTTGAATAAGTTATTAGAATTCAATTAGTTTACTAGGCATTGTAGTTACCAATGTAACCAATTTGTTTAGCAGTTAAAAACAAACTTGCTGAGTTTTCCATTTTCTTTTTTTTTAATATTTAATCCTTTTTTTCCTCCTGTTGTCCATCCCAGCTATTCTAATTTCATAACCACAAGAACTTTAATACCTTTGTCTTACTGACTTGCTGCTAGGGTTTTTTGTTGGTTTGTTTAATTGTTTTTTCTCCTAGAAGGTCTGGTTTGCTAAGAAATCATTGTATTCCTTGACTGTCTAAGGTAACATTGTCATGCATTAGTAATCATCACACCTTCATCTTCTTTTTTTAAAAAATTTATTGATTTTTCCTGGGATCAGAGATGAAAAGTGTTTTTCTTAAAACCTTTCTCCCTCTCAAAAAAAAAAAAAAAATTTGGGGAAAAATTTGTGTTACTTCTAGAAATTACCTAGATTCCTTATTACATTTTGTCCTGGTTTTGGCTGGGATAGAGTTAATTTTCTTTGTAGTAGATGGTATAGTGTTATGTTTTGGATTCAGTATGAGAAGAATGTTGATAACACACGGATGTTTTCAGTTGTTGCTAAGTAGTGTTTAGACTAAATCAAGGATTTTTCAGCTTCTCATGCTCAGCCAGCAAGAAGGCTGGAGGGGCACAAGAAGTTGAGAGGGGACACAGCCAGGACAGCTGACCCAAATTGGCCAAAGGGATATTCCATACCATGTGACATCATGTCCAGTATATAAACTGGGGGGAGTTGGCCACGGGGGGCAGATTGCTGCTCAGGAACTAACTGGACATCAGCCAGCGAGTGGTGAGCAATTGCATAGTGTATCACTTCTTTTGTATTTTCCAATTCTTTTATTATTACTATTGTCCTTTTATTATTGTTATTATTATCATTATTAATTATTCCTTTCTGTTCTGTTAAACTGTTTTTACCTCAACCCACGAGTTTTACCTTTTTCCTTCTAATTCTCTCTCTCAACCCACTGGGTGGGGGAGGGAGGGAGGGAGCGTATGCATGGTGCTTAGTTGCTGGCTGGGGTTAAACCATGACACATTTCTATATTCTTTCCTCAAAACAATTGTTTTCAATTTCTTTCCTCAAAACAATTTCCCATAGAAATGCATTTTTTTACGCTGTGTTTTAAAACCAGCAAAAAATGTACAAATCTACTACTTCTCTAATTTCGGAGGCACTGTTCTTTATCTACTAGTAGTGGAGGAGGTACGTCTGTTCTAAGTGGGGGCTGCGCAGAGCCACTCACCCTGGTTTCCCTGGCTGACGGGTTAGACGAAGTTGTGGTCTATTGTATTACACACAGGAATCTCAGAATCTCTTTTGCCCTCAAGCCCTGGAGCTCCGGTGTTGTTCAGCTCCCTGTGACAAATGAAAGATGATGCCAGCCATAATGCCTCACAGCCTTTCACATGATCTAAGGCAGCCTGCCCATGGAAGGAAGAACTGTGCCTAAGGGCAGCTTAGGGAATAGTCATATCCCCTCTTCCCTAAAATAGGGAATATATGTGAACAGGAAATGGTTGAGAATTTTGCAACTAAACAGATTTTCATTGGAAAATGATGATTTGTTGAAGTCAAAACTACATTCAGTAATGAATTGAGAGAATATACGTACAAGAAGTACACTGTTTCTTAGGAAATCTTTGTCAGAAAAGGTCTCCAGACCAGGAGGGAATTTTTGGTGAAAGGTATTTGCTAGGTCCTAGCTATTAGGTAAGAGATGAGGCATTCAACTCAGATTTGCAGAGGCGTTGAATCTCCTGCAGATTGGTAGCTGTCCTACTCATCTCATTATGGAGTCATATGTTCTAGCTCCCATTCTCGGTTTGTGAAGTTATAATTTGTTATACAAAGATTAACAGAGCTATAAAGAGAGCTTGACTCTGTAGATAGGTGACTAAGGCATCTGCCTGAGAAGAGATCCAGTCTTAAGTCTTTGTTCTGAGTACAAGCACAACAAAGATTTAGTACCCCAGATGACTGTGGTAACCATTAAGTTATTGGTTATTCCTGCCTAAAGATGTCACATTTTTCAAAATTTCTTTGTTTTGGCCTCAAAAAATTCTGAAGCCATCAATACTTCGCAGAGCATAGTGTTTGATTTCTAATAAGCTCTGATAGAAATCACTGCCTCATGGCTCAGATCATCTATGTTGGAGACTGTTTAGTGAAGGGCGAAATACACTTTGATGAAGGGTCTTCAAAAGGGCACAAGGCTTTTATTTCTATTTTTTTTTTGGCTGAAAGAACCAACTACTAAGTTGCATTGACTTTCCATTGAAATCATACTAGATCTCATAGTGTGCAAAAACACCTCCCAAGTGCCCCTACTTTCCACTTTAATTATCACTTCCTGCCTCCCAGCTGTCCCTGCTCTTAATACTCTGTCTCAACAGGACTCTTCTCTTGTCATGGGAAACTATTGCCATCAGTCCTTTCCACACTGGACCTTGCCTCACCTCTCCAGTTCAAAAAGTTACTCTGCTACCCATCAGAGATGGATCAAAAGCACAAACCAGAAGCACTTCAAGGATTGAGGTTTTTTATGGACTTTTTTATACGTTACCCCTGAAACATTCTGTGAAGTAAATGATCTTCTCTCACTTTTCCAGTCACCTGCCTTTGACTACTTGCAGAATGGTTTGTAACCTTTCCATAGCACACAAAGGCTGATCTTTTCTAGTCAGCTAATGATGTGCTTCTTTTTGGTGTTGGTGGCAGTGGGATAAAAGAGACCAACTTAAAAGTTGAGAGAAAAGTGTAGTTTATTAAATGTATATTTAACTCTTTTGTCTCAGTTCTGTTTTCAGCCACCCACGCAAAAGAATCCCTTTTCTCCATAAAAGGCCCTACCTCAGTAAGCCAACTTGTATAAGGCCTTAAGTAAAAGTTTCAAAGTGTCAGCAACTTCCTTGAATTAGGTAAAATGAGGATTTCATTTCGCAGGCATGAAGGGACAACTAAAAATTGAGGAGAAATTTTAAGAAAGTATTACAACATATTTTAATTATTCAAATAATAATGACTGCAGAAGCAGTAGTCTTCACTGGCTCTCTTCCCCTGTAATTTCAGGGCAATTTCTGAACCTAAGTGGAAACTGAGCTCTTGTACTCTCATCTAGGGTTTTAGCTCTTGCTTTTCTAAGCATTGCTGTATTGTTTCTGGCAAAACCAGAATCTCTTCTTATAGCATCTCCAGCTATGAAGTACATGCTTTGCATGTCTTCTCCAGTCATCATCTTTCTACAGCACCTTCTGTTCTAGTTTTTGCTAAGAATGAAGAGAAAATTTCTAAACACAAAGATAGCTAAGCTTTGCAGTAGATTTCCTGAAGACACCCCTGAAACTCTATTACTCAAGGTTTTAAGAAAAACATTTTAAACATTTATCAGGACTGATGTAGTCCTGGTGCAGGTGGATAGAAGAGCTGGCTTCTTGAGGACTGCACCAGTCAGTTCTGATTTTTAAACTATTTTCTTTCAGCAAGATCTGAATGCATACATGCATTGTATGTTTGTCATCTGTCCCTTATGCCCTGTATGGCCCAACATCTGAAATAAGTGACTTCAAGGACTCAGATCTCCCTTCTGTGCACTTAGTTCCACCCCTCTGCTTTTGCCAAATCCATTAGACCTAAATGTTTTTCCCTACATGAACACTACTTCATTGTCTTTTATTGCATTTTTTTGTTTACTTTGTCCTTTCTCTATAAAATTAACCATAATCACCACTTAAGCATTAGCAGACTTGTCTTGTGAATTCTTTTTATACCCTGTTTTCTGACTGCTAGGCTCACATCCCCCACTTTTTTAAGTATAGTTTGATTGTGATTCTTTTTTCTTTGTATCTGTCCACCTAGTTAGAAATTGCCTTTTATTTCTTCCTCGGTGTAAGTAACTGCAGTTTCCTTGAGCACACTGCAACACAGCTGAGCACATATTTAGTTTTCAATAGGCACTTAAATGTCCTTGAGTTCAGTCAATATAAGCAAACACTCAACCTTAATTAAATAGAAATGATCTTGAACAATAGTTTAAGATTGAGCATATCTATAAGCACTATGAAAAATCTGAATCATCGGATTTAACTTTTATTTTTCATAAAGATTTGGAGAAAAGCTTGATGCACTGAGCTTGAAATACAATGATACAATATTTTGTAGGGTGCTATTCACACATCTAACCATAGTTACCTAATGCCATTGTTCAGAGGCATGCACCTTGGACTCATAGACATGATATGAGACCTAGTGAAGACCTGATCTTCTGTAGCAGCAGCTGGATGTCTGCATGTGTCTAAAGTGGCAGCAGACTTTTTTTTTTTTAGGCAGTTTCACCCACAGGATGTATAGTTGTACCTGTTTTCAAATTGTATTTTGACACTCCTACCAGTGTCCTGATAAAAGAAGCCAAGAAGTAGAGTCCTGCTTCTAGTTTCAAACACCTGCAAAAGTCAGGAAGGTCTCAACTGTAGTATTGATTTAGGCCAACACCTAGGCCAGAAGCACTGTATCCCATATTCATTTATTAAATCAAAATGCATCCTTTATTTGTCTTCTAATAGAAATAACCACACCGAAGTGATACAAAGATGTCTATAACCTTGTCTGAATTCAGCAGCAGACACCATTATGGAACTACACAGCTAATACTAAAGCAAGCACTTCTATTCCCCAGAATAATATTCATTGCTCCATTTTGCCCAGTGGTATTTTTTTCCCTGCCTCTTACACAGGAGTCTGTTCCAGATAGCCCACACTTAGCTGTGCTGAAGGAAATAGGTGACAAAACAGAAAAGTCATGGGTCTATCAGAAGATCCCAAGCTATATTCCTATGAAAATATCTCAACTATGAAAATGTCTCAATCAATTTTGAACACTTTTTCAATTAAAGTGAAAGTAAGGTTCTCTTTACATTTCTGGGCTGAAGGTTTCTCTTTACTGCATGATACAATCAAATTGCTACTTGACAACCACTGTAGGTAAAGAAGTTGTGTGGACATGCCAATTACAGAACAAGAGTTCTTTTTCCTAATTTTGTTTAATTAATTTTAATCTTAATCCATACAGTGGATTATAAGGACTCTTCTGGAACAGATCATGGATGTGAAATCTATACTGAATTAAGAATTCAGAATTACTTTGGAATAACTACTTCAATACTTTCCTAAGAGCAGCCAAACCTTTGCATTTTTACATTTCTAAAATACTTTATAAAAGTATACACATTCCTGGGGAAAAAAAATCCTTTCGGGTGAAAGTTTTATGGTTCAGGAAATTTGAATGAAAAAAAGAAAATAATCTGAAGTCACAGAAATGTGAAATCTTTCCCTGGCACAAATAAAAAATATTGCTTGGAATGGATTTAGGGTTAAGCAATAGTATAAAAGAATATTTCGTTTTATTTTTGTGTAATACAAATATTTTTTACTATTTTAGTGTTAAATAATCTTCCGTTGCTTGTGCCTTTTACACTGTATTAAAGAAGCAATAAACTTAGTGAGGTTACGTATGCCTAAAATGTATCCAGTTATAGAAAAGAATGTTAAAGAATGTGGTCATATACGTGCACTAATTTCAGCATATTCTTCTTGCAAATTCCAAATTTTATTCAACAATATGCTTTTAAGCACACATTTTCTTAAATTCCTGCTCTCAGTTAGATCTTTTCTGTGTGAAAAATTCCATTTCACTGCTGTCAGAAAGGTAATTGTGTCTCTTACAGCCTAAGGGGTCTACTCTCTTCTCCCTGCACTGATACAGCTCTCATCCACATGAAAATTATGCACACACGGGATGAGAAAAATTGAACTTTTTTCTGCGATGCCATGGTGAAGCATGTGCCAGGACATGCTATGTATGTATTCGTCCTCCTGCCCCCCTCACAGGCTAAAGGGAGCTTCCACATGTCCTCCTTTCACCTGCAGACCCTCAATGGCCTTCACTCTCATAATGCGAGCAGAGATGTTTTTTATTATTTGTTATGCATTTAGTATAGAATGAAGGTTAATAAGCCAATGCTGAGATGGTCTGCTACCACTCCTTTCATTACTGGGATAGAAACTAAGATAATCTTTGCTGAAATGTACAAGCTTAACCATTTCCATTCCATTTAGATTTTAGGAAAAGGAAGCAAAGTGTGTCTTTCTGTCCAAAAGAGAAACCAGTTGAAAAGCTGAAAGTATCTTCATATTAGTCTGAGTGCAGGGCTAACTTGGAGAGAAATTGTGTAAATGTAAAAAGGACAAGAAATGTTGCAAAGAAAACATGCACATACATCCTTGTTGTTTAGCTTAGTGCTCAGGAAAGCATGGCACTTTTACAGAACTGTAAAGAAATAGAGTGTCATAAAAGCAACCTAATTTGTCATCAATTTCTCCTACTGGAAAAAAACACCAACACAACAATAATACTATCAGGGAGTAATAGGTAACAGTAATTACAGTCATACACAGGGTATCTATCTTGATTTCATCCACATAGATTAAGTGTAGTTTGGATCTAAGCCAAGAACATGAATGACAGTTTGCAGATTACCCCTGAATGGAGATGCTTCTGCCAAGCAGCTCCAAAGGAAAACTAAAGAAACCCAGCGTTAAGCAGAAAATGATAGACTACAAAAATGACAGGAAGATGCAGCTCAGAATAATCTGTAGTGATCTTATTTGTGGGAATCCAAATTGTAGTACATAAACAGGTTTATTTTTTGTTGTCTTTTTTACTATGTAGACTGAAATGCATCTGGTGAAAAGCCTAGAATCTCACTCTTTGTAAATAATATTTATGTAAGAACTAATATGGAATGCATTTTCTGACTCCAGACACTATCAAAAGTTAAAACAAATGTAGGCAAGTAGAGAATTATGTGAAAAAATAAGCAATAAAAATGGCCTCCTACTTTTCATAATAGAAGAAATAGCAAGCTATTGTTGACTTAACGATTAATCAAATCAACCGTTCAGCATTCACACCTATTTTTCAGAACCCTAACACACCCATTTTAAAAGAAAATGAGCTAAATCGCCATTGTCCTTGCTTCTGTTTTCAATGTAAATTTCAATGATTTCAAGTCGTTAATACTTTTTCCTCTCAATGACAAGAAGTTGTTTCTCTGAAATCATGAAACTTTCATCATAAAACTCTAGTCAAAGTTATCAGAAAACTCCCTATACAGTACATTACCTTGTATGGCCAAGGCAGGAGAAATTATTGTTAGCCTAGCATTTGTATTCTCAAATTGAACCCAGCTGTAGTGAAATTGAGAGGAAGTGGGCAAAGGACGGCTTTGGTAGATACTGGGAACAACTTTGATAGATTGGCTGTTGATATTGGATGACCAACTTGAAGTATCCTAAGGGTAGCCCAAATGTAAAAGGCAGTACTTCCTTTATGTCAGTCTCTTTTAAGATATCTTAGGCTGGATACCAACACATTGGGGCCCCAAAATTAACAGACAAATTCTTCACCCTTTTCTGGGATAAAGGCATAGTTCAATTTATTATCAAAAATGTAAATTGTTGAGTACTTAATGGCTGAGTTTTGAGAACTTTGAATATCCATATCCATACTATCTCAGTTAAAGCAAGTTCAGATGTCCACATGCTATACTGAAATCTACAATGCCAGCTCAGTTTTTTTGTTTGGTTGGTTCTGCAATGTTTTTTTAAGACTAGTTTGGGTTGGAAGGGACCTTTAAAGGTCGTCTAGTCCAACCCTGCCCCCTGCAATAAGCAGGGACATCTTCAAAATGTAAAAGGTACCTCAAGATACAACAAAGTCTCTTAAAAACTATGATCAACTGCAACATGACATGCTAATTCTGAAGTGGAAATTATGGCCAGCTAGTTAGCTTGGAATGAAAAACATACTGCTGCTCCTTCCAGGACAAGACCTCACATTAAATATGTGGAGGAGTGTAATAAAGAATTGCAAATAATGATGGCTCAACCTCTCAATCCTTCAGTACACAGAATTGCCTGCGGGAATTTTCCAGTGGAAAAGGCAGACCATTGAAACCAACAAATTTTTCTCCTATGTCTTTTATGTAAGATTTTCACTGTCTGAGCCCCCTCCCTGCATGAGAACTAAACTCCTCTCTAGATTTCCCACCAAAATTAATTTACATCCATAATTTACACTTAAATAAAACAATACATGCTTAAGCATTTCAAAACGTCATCTCTAAAATGATCATAGCAACAAAGAAATCCAGGTATTCAGTAGAGCAAACAAAATGAGATTATAAATTACATAATGCACAATACATAACTGAGTTGAGCAAGTAACATAATGAAAATAAAAATTATCTTTGAATGCTTTAAAATATTTTTTTTTCTTTTATTTTTTAGAGATTTCATAGACTCCAACTGTTTGTTTTGGAAGTTAAGGCCCAAACACCTTCTTTTGGTAAGTACAAAATTACCTGTCTACAATTTTAGAAGAGATTCTTTGCAATGTAGTCAACCCTTAATTTCTTTATAGCTCTTAAATTGCACATTTCATGCATTAAATTCCTTTTTGATTATAACCGTATTATGAACTAGCCAAAAATGTAATGCAGATCTTCACTTCCAAAGATAAATTTATCCCTCAGTATTTGATTAATGAGGAAAGAACAGAAAGACATGCATAATACACCTCAGCCACCCACCTTTCTTTATAAACATATCTTTTCTTTCTGCCTTATCAGGGAACCTCACTTTAGAAAACCAACCAACCAAAAACACTAAGAAATTGCTGTGGAAGAAGGCTTTATCATCTCATAGTCACACAAGAGATCCTCCAGCTGAGGTCACTGGCTTCCAACAGTCCCTGTAACTGACTTAGAATGACTTTTGACAAACCACTAATATCACTAATTACACCAAATAAGATTTTGTAGCAGTTTTGCTGGATCAGCACTTTCACTGATGAGGTGATGTATCTCTTAGGTGGATTTAGTACTAATTTGCAGTGGGATGCTGTGCAAATTACTGTTTGCAGAGTTCCAGTATATGTGGCGGGAGGGTATGTAATGGGCATTATGGACTTAAGCTTAAAACATTAAACATATGGGCTGTACTTTCATTTACTCTTGAAATGTGGCTACGGCTGCAGGCAAAAAAAAAAAAAATTGTAAACAATAATAAACACAAAGAAAGAAGTCAAATATTAAATAACATATTTACAACAAACTAATAATGCTCAGAAGCCGCCCAGCTTGAGGCTTAGTTGTGGGAAGCAGTTCCCAAACAGATAAAAGGGTGTCAATGAGTGTTTTATATGAAGTTTTGCTGGCTGTCACTAAATAGCTGATACAGCTTGAAATTGTATTAAGCATTTTGTGAAACTTTTCTGCTCCAGGTAGGGACTATTCAGGGACTGATTCAGTGGGAATCACAGCCCAGGCAGTTCTTAGCAGCTGGTTCCATCAGACTTGTCCTGGCAGTAGTGTGGAGGAACGAGCTCTCCCATGAATCATCCAGCCCTAAAAAAGGCTGGTCTCCTGCTGTGCACTAACACAACTTAAATTATTTTTTTAAGGGAAGCTTCTATATGAAAATGGATATTGTGAGTACATATGAGAGTGCACATGAAAAGATTAACTCTACAAAACAAAAATAAAATTTAATTGCAATAACTGTAAGTCCAAATCATATTTCTTTTAATTGCACATTTCAGGGTTTTATTAGAGATTCATGTCATACAGGTAAGACACTGACATTTGGTATTATTAGAAACTCTCTATGGATTTTAAATATAATTTGTACCTGAAGAAGTAAAAATTATTTCAGCTAGCTAGTTGCAGGACTTGAATTAGTTTGACATTAATTAGACTAGTATTATTCATTAGTTACAGATTCCTAGGCTGCAACTGATTTCACATTTTTTTCCTGTGGTGAAGTCTTCAAAGACATTTCATAAAGAGCTCGATAAATTATTTGGTGAAGAAAAACCAGACCTTACTGACAGAGAATTAATCATCACACAGCAAGTTACTGACTGGGTGAGAGGATTATCTGTAACCACCTAGCAAAAAAGTGATGAAAATTGGAACAGTTTTCCATCAGAAAATGCTGATTTGATGAAAAGCAGAACATTCTGCATATTTGCATCATCAAAAATCTAATGAGAAAGAAGCAGAAAATTTCCTCTCAACTTTAACCAGATGACTTTTTAATTGTCATTTTATCAACATTATTAATCACAGTGGTCAAAATAAGATTTAAGAATTGTTTCTGGGAATATTTAGGAGTAGTGATACTTTGATAATGTGAGGAAAGAGAAGGAAGGAAGAGAGAAGAAACCCTGTACACCACTATTCCACTCTGTTTCTCATTAGCGTTAAATGTTGTTTTGACATGTTAGCAGATACTGCCCTATTTTGAACATTGATTAAAACATAGTCATAGTTAAGAAAGTGAAAATACTATGCCAGCTTAATCTTTTCAAAACAACATATCAGAAATTCTGTTTTACCAGTAAAATTTTATTGCAATTTTTTGTTACTATTTAGGTTTTTTTTTAATTTCTATGAAATAGGAATTTCAGGCACTATCTCCAAGATCAGATCACCCCTCTTATGTATCCTGTCAATGTCACACAAGATTTCAGCCTACCATGATATCCCGGTCTTTTTTCTTCAAGATAAGAGCATGTCCTGCTGCTTTAGATTACACCAATGTTGGCATTAGTGTTAATAGGCCACAAAATGCGCATCTCGTACTTTACCCACCAATGTACAAAAGTCACTGTGTGCTAACAACCAGCAGCAAAACCTATTAAAATTTGCTACACTCAGAGTACTACTTGTTTCTCAGCATGTCTTGTCTGCAACCTCAGATACATTCTAAATATTACTGTTCCAAGAGGCCTGGGATAAAGCTGCAAAAATAATGAAACAAAGAATGAATTCCATCACAACAAATGAAAAGCTCAAGCTGATGAAAGTAACTTAGTTCTTACAAGTTTTGTAATGGATTTCTTGAAGTTCAGTTTCTTTGAGCTAAGTTCCTCAAACTTTAGACAGACACATATTAGAAGCTGAAATCCAAACTGCACAGATCTCCAAGGTTTGCAAATTGGACTGAAAACATTATGGAAACAGATTTCTTTTCTGTGTATTTTAAGCTGCTGGGAAGAACTCAGTATTAAAGATGCAAAATGCAAACAAACAGCCTTATTTTTCTAAGTAAAAAAATATGCTAATGTGGTGTGTATTTTTTTGCATTAAGATTCGAGAGAGATGGATGACAGATTTTTGGTTTATCAAACTGAGCTGACTCAGTCTTTATGCTATTTGTTATTTCTGAGTTGCAGGGACGTATTTCTTTCCCTCTGTACTTCTTTGACATCCCAGAACATTAACACGCTTGAAGAAATATTTAGGACAATGAAAATAAGGGGTTGCATTTTGTGTTTTTTATTGGTTTGTTGTTGTTGTTGCTTTAAGAGAGATTTGCCTCAAGTGGTCATATTACTGATTAACACAATGAGTTACTAATTTATGATTAACTTTCAATAGGGTTCATTTTACAATAACCCATTAATTATATTATGCCATCACTCCTTCATGTGTGACAAAAAACATGTAAAACTGACAAGCACGACTTTGATTGGGCAAGCACAATATTTAACTTGACAAGTAGGTTTTTTTAAAAAAAACAATCTAGAATGTCACAATAAACTCTGTTAGGAAAATATTAGCTTCTCTAGTACCCTTTCGAGCACAAAAAAGCGCTTTTCCCCTCCACATCAACAGACAGTTAACTGGCATGTTAACAAGATCCATCAAGACCTAATAAGGCAGCTTCATTAACATGATTATCACCTTATTAATAATTCACAGGTCGGTAGAAGTACAGTACTTATGGGATTATAATGCATCATTTTAAACATGAAGAGAATATTATTGTAATACTCATTAAGGTGCTCTCTGCTGAAGTAAAATTTGTAGCACATATATTGGTATTTTCTTAATACAGTTAAATAGCCTACATCCTCTAATGTAGAAACTATGATTAATATAATGTCTTGCTATTATGCAAGAATCTGTGATTTGGATTTCAGGGCATTTGGAATTAGATCCAGAAAAGGACTTAAATACCTCACTTAAGCAAAGTACAGATGTTTACAACTAAGGAGACTATTCACTCCAAAAACCCTAAAATAAAACCAACTTTCTGTATTTCACATTAAAGTGTGATCTGATGAAATGTACCATCAAGTTTAGAAGAGGGATTGAAACTCAGGACCTCTGCCCTGAAGGATCACTTCAGCACTTGAGCACACAATCAGATTCTTGCTGCTATATCATTGCTGAATCTACTCTCTGTTCTACCCAGCGTGTGGCTTCAGCCAAGAGAGAGGAGAATGCAGATGTTCAGCTAAGCCTGGAGAATATGGTAAAAACCACAAAGTGTGGGTCTGAGCCCCTTTTAACTTGGGGGGAAAAAAAGCCACATCTGGTTTAATTTAAATTAATCTCATTAGATTTTAAATACTTTTTTTACACTCCTGCTACAGATGGAGGTGGTGAGCTGTATTATTACAGACTGGAATTTATGGCTTTATTTATAATGACCTAGTGATGTCTTGATGCAAAACCTGTTGAAGTTTATGGTAAAAATCTCATTGACTCCACCAGGCTTTGGATCAGGCCCCATACACTGTCATTTGGGAGACTGGTGTGAGAAATGATTAAGAGATTATCATCTCATTTGGAGATCATTTAGAAATCTCAAAATGAGATTTATCTCATTAAGAGATAGAAGACTTTTGCTATGCTTTGCTACAGAATGTAAAAATAAATTTAACTCTTAGTGGATTCTTTCAGATTGGTAACTGTTCTGACCAATTGTGAGCAACTGTTGTGAGCAATTATAGGCAAGAAGTTTACAACCTCTCTTAAAAAATCACTTTGAATGGGTTGTCAGTCTGGGAACCATAATTATGTGTTGGGCCTGGCTGGCTTCAAGGGCTGCTAGTGGAACTGATTATTAACTATTTATGCCCTGCTTCCATTTCTAGATCAAGTTCATTGCAGAACTGTGGTAATAACAAATTCACCGTGTGATGACTATTTCGGACTGTGTCTGTCCTACCTTACATGTGAACTATGTATCTCTCCTCAGTTTAAGGTGAATCCTCTGTGGAGAAAAAGAGACAAATCCAAAACTGTGCGCATTTTTAACCAGTTAGCAGAGCACGATGAATGGGCTTGAAGGCAGAAAGGACCCCCAAGAGGCTAACTGGTCATGTCAGAAAACAAGTAGGCCAAAACCAGCTTCAAGGAAGCATAGGTTAATGTCACTGCTGGTTTGCAAGATTCCAATCTTTTAAACTGATCTTTACTGGCTGATCTTTGTGTCGCAGGTCTGTTTGCAAGATACAGGCCTACGTTGCAAGTCCTGGGCACTTAATGCACTAAGTAAGCCCTAATCTCATTGATATAAAATCGAACAGAAATAAAAAAAGTTCTTAACTTTTCAAACTTCATCTGTTTAGAAATGAAATTGTATGAAACAGTTGCGCATGAACACAGGACATCACCTTTGATGACCCAAAACGTTGTGTGTTCTGAGCAGCAAAATTCCCATTGGTTTTAAATCTGGATGTGACTATCAAAGCTATGAAAAGCCACAATGCAGTTGTGGTAGAGAAAGAAAAGAAAGGGAAGATGAAACATGAAATAGTATTGCAATGAGATGCAAAAAAAAGTACTATGTCTAAATATGAAATATGTACGCCTTCTGCGAAGAAACAGTTTATTTGTGCAATGAGTCTATGTTTAAGTGATGCATCCTGTTTTATTTACAATCTCCTTTGAAATATGGTGTGGTCAGTGCTGTGATGTAAAACTTGACATTTCTCAGTACACATGGATAAAGCTAGTAGGATACAAAAATAACGCACCTGAAACTTTAATGCTGAACTTGAATTAACCAGAAAAAAAGTATTTGGGACATCCAAAAGAAGTTAAAGTTTTTCCTTGGTTGTTTGTCTTGATCAGAAATATTAAGCCTATATTAATATCATCGACTCCAGATGCTTAAATAAGATGCCTAAATCAGTAGTCTAGCTACGTTAGATTTCTGATATAGTCAGTGGAAGAAAGACAAGTAACTCAGGAGAACAATTTAGACTTCATGTGGGAAGATGCACTGGAAGAATTTCCACCTTTATTATGAAGTGAGTCTATCATCCCACCAGACCTTTAACCTGGACAATTGAGTTTCTGGAGTTTGGTCATCAGCAGTTTAATGAATGAATTAATAAATTAATAATCAGTTAAATTAATTAGCATTGTTAGACAAAGTAGCAGAGAACAAGGAGAGAACATTGTTTTGCTCTATATCGATTAAAATTTTTATAGACTTGTCTTTGGTAAATAAGATGTTGCTTTTATTGTTACTATTTCATTGGATATATCTGTAAAGTGGCAGAGTTTGTAAAAGTACAGGAAAAATGAAAATTAGAAACTGAAAGAACATAGAATTTCAGATATTCCTGAAAGTCCAGTTTGACACACTGAGATAAAGTGTCATGTAAGCCAGATTTTGATTGCAAGCCACCACTTAAAATAAGTAGTGATGCTGGTGAAGACATCCAGGTCAATTATTATTTCAACCTGAGTGTTACAAGTTGAATATGGTATTTTTATGTGGTATGTGTCTGGATGCATTTATTTACATATTTTTATTGCAAATGTATTTTTGTTTTTTAAGTCAATAACTCTCACTTTTATTTTGTAATATTTGAACAGGAAGTTACAATTGCAGAGATGACATTAATTACTGTTGGGTGTCTTTTAAAAAAGTGCTTTGGAAGGCACTTTTGTCTTCCACTTGTGATGGAAGACAAAGTAGCGTATCAGCATAGCCATGGATCACACTTATTAATCCCTCTTTGAATGGCACTCATGGAAAGGTGGTAATTGCTAAGTAGGATATTAAAAATGTCCAACTAATAAAGCAACATATTAAATGTTTCAAACATTTTAATCAAATGCTACATGTATTTAATATAAAGAACAGCAATAATTTAGCTGCTGTTCTCATGGAAAATATATTAATTTTTAATAGAAGCATCACTGTTGCTTCATAAATTCACATTTCCTTAAATACTAGGCTGAAACTGTTCTACTTAGCCACACAGCTGCTGGCTACTGAGTATTTTAAAGAACTATATTATCCTAGCAGTAATTTCCTTCAGGAAGCACCTGAGGTAAAATAAATCAACTTCCCTAAACTATCTTTGGAGCCCTAACAAGCAGAAATAGGGCAGAGTCATCTTGAATATCTTTGTCCACTCTTACACTGTCTTTAGGAACCAGATACACATCAACAGCACTGGAGACACTGGCATAAACCCAGAACACAAACTAGAAGGAATCAGCGTGGAAACCTGATTTATATGCCATATTATGAATTGTACAACTGCACATTTGTGTTTTCCACCTTCTTTCCAGGTAGAAAAGTACAGTTCTCCAGGGAGGCAAAAATCAGAGGGTTGCACAGAAGAAGTGAGTGCTCTTAATGCTCCTTTATCCCATTTTAATATAGAATTGAAGTCCTCATGTACACATACTCCCAGCTACATTATTAATAGGGAACACCCTCCAAGTCTCCTTTGTGTTTCATGACTGTGGGATGACAAGAGAATTTGTAGATGTCTAGAAGGAATAGTTCTACCACAAACCAATGCACTTCTTACTTCACAAGTCTAGTGTGGCATACACTCCAATTGTTAATTTGAACAACCCTGTGTACTAGTTACTAAAAGGACAGATAAGCAGTTGGTTTCAGGGCATTTTAAGGTTTTGCCACAAGGTTTTGGGTTTTAAGGTTTTGGTGGGAAAGCCCTTCATCACTTTAACGGCAGTTTGCATTTTTGTTAGGCAAAGATTTGCTTCCTTTCTCACAAACATTCAGGGACTTCAGGGTTCCTTAGCTGTATTCCTTTCCTAGTCTCATCTGACATGGACCTCACACATGGGGAAACTCCCCATCTGGGGCTTCAGGCCCATTCTCCAGTGAACCTTGTCACAACCATTATGTTCCTTAGGTCCTACCTGACTGGTTCCCTTGCCTCTACCCTCCTGTTTTGTATCTACAAAGCCCAGGTAGAATTCCACAATGTCCTTGCTGGCAGGCTTGCAGGGATATAGCTATCTCCAGTATGCAGAAGTAGGCCTTGCTCAGATGCTTGTCCGGTTGAATACTGAGTATCTCCAGGGGTGAAGGTTCCTTAACCTCTTTGGACAACCTGTTCCAATATTTTCCTACTGTCACTACGAAATCTGTTGTAGAATTCTTTTTCTTGTGTTTTTGCAGAATTTTGATTGTTGCAACTTGGGATTGTTGCCTCTTTTCCTACTGCTGGAAAGAATCTGGCTCCATCTTCTCTGCACTCTACAATTAGGTAGTTGAATACAATAGAAATATTTACCTCTCTTTAGCTTTCTATAGTAAAGGCTATGCAAAACCATTTCTCTGAGCCTCTTTTCCTGCATTGTGCATATCCAGATGTCAGATATCTTGGTGGTTTTCTGCTGGACTAGCTCTGTATGTCAATGTCTTTCTTGCACTAGGAAGCCCAAAGCTGTACGCAGTACCCTCCAAATATTTTCAGTATTCTTTCCTCCAAGATCAGAGCTTGTATTTGCAGACCCAAAGCACATGATATGTGTTTCACATGCAGAGACATATGAAACAGGATTTTTAAGAGGGCAAGTGCTGCATAAAAACCACCAGTCAGTTAGTTTACTCTCTAGAAGTAGAGAACAATTTTAAAGACAGGAAAGATCAGAACTGAAAATAAGTAATTAGACCATGATTGCAGAAGTGATGATTGTTAGAGAGAACAGTAGTGGATGCCTAGGAAATGTGTGAATCAAGTCTGACTTTTATGCTTTGTTGTTAGGTGATGTACATGGTGAGTATCACTCATAAGAATATGAAACATGTCTCTTTCTTACAACATGTTTTTGCCTCTTTCTATGAAGCAATTTGGAAATAGAAAATCACATGGATATTCAGGTATTTATAAAAATGATCCCCCACAAACATAGAAATGGAAAAAGTCCTCAAAACATTTGCTAAATAGAGTTTGGTTTTTTATGACAGAAACTTAGTAGTTTTAAAAACAATTTCTTTTCTTCTTAAATTACATTTAAGATCAAGATCAACATCAACAGTCAATTGTGAAAATAAAACACTTTCATGAATCCTCTTCTTGAAAAATGATAGCTAATTTGCATGCTAATGCAACAAATGTTGTGCCAATGTTTTCAACATTTTTGTTATCCTACATCCTAAAGTGGCAGGTTCAAAGTGGTGAAGAATCATAAGGATCATGGAAAAGGACAGATAATGGTAAAGCTTCTTATTGTTGAAGGGTTTTGGGATGGAGGCACATGTCCAAAGCATCTGAATCAAAATCTAAGACAATTAAGCTGATTGAGGAATAAACAATAAGGTTTGGTGCTACAACATTTTTATCCAATTCAAAAAAAGAATTGGCTAAGCGTTAGTAGCCAAACGCTTCAATTTATGAAGGCTACAATGGTTTTATTTTTCTCTGAATTATATCACTGTATTCCCCACATTTACATTTCAGTGCAGAAAAATGCTTTTCTACTGAAAGCTATTAATTGTTTTCAGTTAAAGGAAGATGGAGACCTTCTTTCTCTGTCTGAGAAGAGCTGATATTGACAGTAGAGTGAGGCAGCAGCATAGCAGAGCTTGTTCTTGGACCAATTTCCATAGCCCTCGGGAATGTACTGTAAAGAATTTCAGTAAACAGTTATGCTTGCACAAACAGATTCAAGCTGCTACAAATCACTTCACTTCTTGTTCTTAAACAAAACTATTTAACTTACCCACTGCATGCTTTTGGCAGGCTGTGGCAGGAAAAGAGAGGGAGAGACAGCTGTATTGCAGTTTCACTGTCTTTAAAGCTTTTAACAGCTTCCAATGTTTTGATGCCAGAATCACTGCATACTTTAGACCACACCTCAATACAATTTTTTCCAGATGTTTTGTAGTAAACATGACATATGAGTAGATTAAAAGATGGAAGAGTCGGAATTCAGAATGGGAGTGGATCTTGAGATATCTATGACACACCCTCACTTACATATGTTGAGGTAGGGCAGTAAACTGCAGGGGACAAGAAGTTTGACTGTGGGCCAAGAGACAACTTTATTAAACAAAAAAAAAGCACTACGTATTATTTCACTTTTGGAAACACCACTGATAAAAGCTATTTAATACATATTCATGTAATAATATTACGTAGAATAGAATAGAATATATAGTAGATATATAAAGTGAAACTAAAAAAGCATATGAGCAAAGAGAGGATAAGTTTCCTTCCAGTCTGAGGGTGTGTTTCATATTTAAAGAGAAAAAAAACATAGCAGAGTTTTCAAACCCAATTCACTGAAGCTCATTTTCAAAATGCTTTGAAGCTTCAACTTTAGGGGGTTCTTTGCAAAAGTGTCAAAGGTTTTGAAGACTTTCAGAGAAACCTATAGGTTATATGTCTCAAGATCTCATTTCCACCGGATTTATAAGCTTAATACCACCATTGTTCCTCTACTCCTAGACAGTGAGGAGCACAAGTCACACTGAAAGTCAACAAAACATATACATTTTTGTGCTATGCCTTAAATTTTAGTATCTGTTTGACTATATTTTCTGCATAACACAATCACCCACAAGAAATGCTACTTGTCTTAAGGACTGATGAACTTTTTAATCATTGATAACCCTTGAAATGAACAAAATCAATTTTGTCTGTCAACATAATTTGAGAAGGGGGAGATATTAAACATGAGTAACAAAATCTTGGTAGCATCTAAATATGAAATTTTAATCTGTCCTGTCCCTAATCTATTCTCCTCTTCTTACTATATAGTACCCTTCTTTTTCTCATCAGTGTGCTCAGCAAGAAAATTACTTAATCTCTTATGCCACTACAGTGGCTTGAAACATGTAAATCATTTTCAGCCATAGCATAAAGAAATTAATACATTTGCCCAGAATTGGAAAAAAAAAAAGATTAGGACTGATACCACTTCAACACCTAAAAGAGGATGAAACAGACCTGGGGATGTGCTTATAATGCTGTTGAGAGTACTACTAGTCCTTTACCTATAAAATGTTAGCTAACAGAGTAGATCTTCAGGGCTGGCATTGTCTTATCCCAGTTTGTGATGAATACACTACAATCTTTGTCCATTTGCCATAAATTTAGTTGAAAAGTACCTTTGTGTGTCAGCATTTACTATTCAATTTCAGGTGTCACAGGACTTTGCTGACAGCCAAAGGGAGGTAATGGTGAATAATAACATTAATAGGGAGCAAAGCAAGGTTTGTACAGAGAGGTAGTATTTTTATAATCCTGTATACTATATACTACTGCAAAAAACCAGAGAAGTCTATGGATACATACACTTTTTCTAAAGTGTGAAAGAGAAGCCACAATTATAAGATTAATAGTTCAATTTTAAACCATTCATTAAAATTACTCTTTTAATTTTACACCTTAATGTTCAGCATTTTAAGTGGTTGCTCTCCCAAGAAAAACACTTCAGCTCCTTCTTTCAGACACTTTAGAAAGCAGAAGAAAAGCTGCATGACAATAAGAAAAGAGGTTTGGGGGCAAAAACGATAATTGTGTAGTAATCTGATACTAAAAGGACAGTGGGAACCAATCCACTTGACTTACTTCCTCAAAAGCCTTTTGCAAATCAAGTACCTCCTTAATCTCCATTTATTCCTTTGCAGCATGTGCATAAAAAAAGCTTAAATAGTGTAAGAAGGTATTATGATTAAGTAATGCATGGATTTGATCCTTCATTCCTTAGAAATATGATTAATTTCTTATTTACACAAGTATGGATGACTTTGCATGTACTGCTTACTTGAGTAATGATTATTGCTTTGAGCACGGTGTCGATACACTATTACTAGATTCCTGATCATGGAATGCTATTATTCAACTATAAATTATTATTATAACTGAAATTGCACACATACTAGTTATAGTTTAATGCAGTTTTCTTAAAGATTGATATCATAGATTTTTATAAAGAAGGAATATAATACAAGTAATATTTTCTGTTAAACCTTAGAAGTGTGAAAGTAGGTCCAGTTCCATGCCAAAAAAATATGTTGGAAACTGCTTTAATCATATGCTGGAATAGGAAAATAAAAAATATTTGGTTTTACCAATATACATATTCCACATTATAACTTCTTCACATAGTGTTTTTTGTTTGTTTGTTTGGTTTTTCAATGCAAACAGTATCTTTTGGGTGCCAATTGATGCAATGGTCTTGATTCTAAGTGAAAAGAAGAAAAAAGTTTTATTAAGTACAGCCCTTCTGTTATACTTAATTAGCAGTTCTAATCACAAGTACTTTGGAAAAGCAAGCGATGTAGTAATTATTTTTTACCTCTCTTCACTTCATTCTTTCCCCCATTCTTCTGTTGATATGGCCTGGCTTTAGTGGAAATTAGAGAAGGGAGGAAAACAAAAAAGATGTCTTACAGATATCTAGATCAAAGATTAACCATGAAAAGAGTTAGAAGACTAACTTGGAGACTTCTTGGATCATACTTAAAGATGATGGATTCAACTTCCTTGAAATCTAATAGGCTGATGTCTTGATTCTCCTGGCAAACACGTATAGCCACTCCACTTCTCACTTTGCTCTTTCCCCCAGGTCCATTTGTTTACCAGCCAAGTAGGTCCATCCACTCCACACCACTGGAACCTGTCTTCCCATCTGCCAGCATAGCAACACCAGCAAACAGGCCTCAAGCATATTTGTCTCCTTTCCAGTCCAACTCAATGACAAGTGGCACTGCCAGTTAAGAGACAAGTGGATGCTCTTTTGCCTTGCCTTTATTATTGCTTTTCTCCTTCATTTAAGTAGACCTATATTCGTCATCAAAGACACCCTTACCCAGTTTAGCATCAGGCACCCTGCCAAGCCACTTGACTCCAAAGTACAGTCACTGTAAGAGGGCAGAACCAGCCTCTCAGGTGTACATAAGGTCTTCCCATGGATGATGAGTGTCTGTTTTCCTAATTACATGCACAAACCTAGTCTCTTAAATTCACTGAATCCATGCTGACAATCTTAGTAGTATCTTTTGCCCAGCCAGACATACCTTGCAAAGCCCCATGCTCAAGAGTACATTTAATCTCCATGGTGATTCTACTGGAGTCAATGGACTTCATCTCACTCGGAGCTACTGTTGAAACCGGCTTCCAGAGATTTATATATTTTAACAGACTGGCTGGTTTTTTGTCCATTTTAAAACACTAGGTCCTGAATTTCATCAATATAGTAAGTCATCATTCTTCAAATCAGGTACAACATATTTAATCTTTAAAAACTGTTTTGTCTCAACTACATGGCAGTTAGTATTCCATGTGGGGACCCGCCTCCCCCCCCAAAGCAGAGTATTGTTTAGAATATAGTTGTAAATAAACTATTCTTTCCTTCTGACAAGGTATTCATAACATGGTCAAAAATATTTCCCTGCACTGTAAAACTATTCTAAGCCAAATAGAACTAAGGCATTGCAAGGAGCTGATAATAAATGGTCTAAAGTATCTAAATGAGCCTGGTATATCTTTCATCAAGTCATTTATTTACTAGAACCAACTAATCTTAATGCATGATGGAACATACACTTTTGTTAAATATCAGAATGAAGTAGGGAATATATCAGGTATTGTTTTTCTGAGATGATAGCCTAACAAAATACAGTGTTAAGGGTTGACCCTGGGCAGTAGCTAAGCACCCACAGAGCCGCTCACTGATTCCCCTCTCCCACAGGACAGGGAGAAAACAGAAGGAAGGTAGGAAGACACAAGGATCAAGATAACAACAACTTAACAGGTGAAACAAAACCTGTACATTCAGCATGCATAACAGTTACTTGGGAAGACAAACACCATGACCATGAATGTCCCCACTTCCTCCTTGTTGTGTCTCTTCCCAGTCTCTTGCCCACCCCCAGCCTACTCACTGGGGACAGGGGCGCAGAGTGGAAAAAAGAAAAAGCCCTGACCCCATGCAAGCACTGCTCAACGATAACCAATCCACTGGTGTGTTAACAACACTGTTTTAGTCACAAATCCAAAACACAGAACCATTTGGCCTGCTGTGAAGAAAATTAACTCCATCCCAGACAGATCCAGTACATACAGACATGCTGCAGAAGAGAACATTAACTTCTTAAATCAGCATCAAGAAATTAATTGTGTTAGCTAATTAAATAGTGGGTACTCTGAAGTCAATCAAGCAATTGCTATAACATTTAGCACTCATTCACCATGCATCCAAACTTCCTCCATTGCAAAATAGTTGAATGAGATTGTGAACATCTTTTAAATCAAATGTCATCTATCAACAGTAAATCTATCAAGATTGTTCATTTTGATGCTATGCTATGTATAAGTAATAAAGAAATGTTATAATTTAAAAAGAAGGAAAAAATCCCAGATCATCGTCATCATCAAGTTGGGCATCAAAATGTGGTATTGATGTCAGTATGCTGAAGATAAAAGGAAAATATTACAACAATGGAAAATGAACCTGTGCCTTCCCATACAGAGTTAGAACCTCTTTGGCTACAAAGAAAAAAATTATATGGTGCCAAAGTCCAGTTTAGGATATGCTTTTTAAATTTCTTTTCTCTGGAAAATTTCTGAAAGGGGATTAAAACAATTTATTTGATTTTTGACAGATTGTTTATCTGAAGAGCCAATTTATATAAGGAGGGGGTGGGGATGGGACAACTAATGAAAAAATGAATGACTCAGATAAGATCAAGTTCCTAGTTTGATTACAGACGAATTTTAAATGAAATTACTTTTAAAGTTTATCTGATAATGTGGTATTGAAAGCTGGTGTTCTGGGAAGTAATATTTTCATTTCTGCACTATTTTATCAACAGGGGCTTAAATTTATATGCTTGGGGATCGTAATGATCAGGTCTAATTTAGTAGAAATTTGACAAAAAGAACAAAATTCCATGATGCTCAGCAATTAAGAGGAATGGGGAGTAAGAGTGAAGTTGGCTTAGTATTCTACTATTTTTAATTAAAATTTTGTGATCCAGAAAATAGTACAGTTGTAGTTATGTATTATCATATTAATAGGGTTCTAATTTTCTATGCTTGTTTACTAAATGATCTGTTGAATGCAAAATAGTGGTTTGATTCATTTTCTGACTTCTTGTACAAAAACTGATCTGAAGCATAATGTCCCTCTTATTACTTGAAAGAGAAGCTTGCTTTCATATATTTGTTGTAAAAAATAAGTATCCAGATGAAAATTAATTACTAACTGCCTGGGCAGAAATGATGTTTGTTCTATAAATTGCTAGAAAGTCAGTCACTAAGGAAACTTTTCACAGACTTTTGTTTTTTGTTTTGTTTTGTTTTTTTAAACTATGACATACTGGTACTCAAAGATGGCTTGAGGACTTAATAGCCCACACATGCAGTAAAAAAAGCCAAGATACAAAACATGAGTTTTAATTTGGTCACACCTTCATTAGTTCATGCAGCAGGAACCCAGTCATGGTATAAACCTCCAACCGTCTCAGTTGACTCTCAGTCTGGGGTTAGAACAGGACAATATAACCCCCATACGGATGTTAAAAAGATGGCAACAGGCATATTTATTTACTGCATGTGAAAGAACACCATACCTGAGAAGACATCTAGGTTAGGCATCCAAATTTACTTCTAATTCTGGTTTATTTAATTCTGGTTTGTTAGGACATCCTCTGGAAAGAACTTGTGCAATGGATGCTTGCCAAAAGGAGGTGGCTGAGGTTAGCTGACCTGTTTCCCCAAATCCCTGTTTGAGCTCCCTTACAGTTAACAATTCCCTACTTAGTATCAGTCAATGCATATCCAGTCCCTGATCAAATGAGCACATCCTAAGGGTTCTGATTAGTTTTGATATCAGCTCTGACCTTTATGAAAGGAAGCTAAAAACTCCCCCTGCGTATTTGCAATTTCCTTCTCAATCTCTGTTGGCTGGCCAACTCCCTGCCAAAACTTTTGCTGAAACATTTCAGACCATTTTATGATTACTTCTGGAAAAAGGTCCTAAGTCTGCCCTAAAGCTCTTATCAATCACCTTAAAAATTCCCAATTCTTTGCAACAAGGTCTTTAGGCCATCAACCCTTGCACTTGCACAGAACAAGTCCTTGCACTTCTAATACAGGTTAGCTGCCCCACTGAGCTAGAACCCGTACAGGAACCTCAAGGAGAAACGGGCAGCTTCTTGTGGCTGGAATGAAGAATATTATGCCTGATGATTCAAACTGCAGTTCTCATGAACTGTTCCTTTCTTCCGGGAAATTGAATTAAAAGCAAAGTTAGTAAAGTCACCCAGTGGACTTTGATCTGCAGTTGAGGAGTGGAAGGTTCATGTATATTCTATCCGCATCTGAACGTCAGCAATCTTAGGTACATCTCTTAAATCCTTACTGATCTCATGAGCAGTCACATAATTCAGCAACAACCTGAGTTAATCATATTGTGGTCCTGGCTCCCTGTGAAGGCATTGTGTTCCCTTCAAAGTAAAACTGGCCCTAATATATTTTATCTTATCTTTAATGAATTTCTAGATTAATCTTCCACAAGTGAACATGGACATTTACTGCCCAGTGGACATTTTAAGTGGACATTTTATTCACCTGCAGAATGTTACTCCATATACACCAACCCAGAGCTGCCTCCTCACCACTGCACAGCAGTGAAGCTATGGGGCAGCTAGCTGCTTCACAGTATGTGCCATATTGTGCTGATACATCTACTTGCCAAGATAGTCTCCAATTTTTTTTTTAAAGTTGGTAAAATTTTGGCAGCATAAGGGATTTTCAGAAATCATACCTGTAAAAGATGCTCATAGCAAGTTACCTGTTTAGTGTATGAAACATAAAGCTTAGCACAAAGTACAGTAAATAATATCTGATGTATGGGTGTGCAATATTTTTGTGATGTAGCAATATATCCTACGGCATTAACAAACACTGAAAAGATATTTAGGATTCATATAAAAATTACACCAGATATTAAAAAATCTATACTTTTCAGTGTGACCAAAGTGTGGCTAAACCAGCCCTTGAGCCCTGTTACAAGTTCCAGTGCTTCAGGAAAGCTGGTCTTCTGGAGATAGTGCTCAGACTATCTGTTATCTGGTATCATCAGATCATCTGTTATGATTCTGTCAAGTATAACATTAATTTAAATTGCAAAGATACGGACAGACAATCCATTGCACAACATGAGTAGTTCCAACTTCCAGATCAATGACTGAAATGTCTCTAACTGAACATGTATTAATAACTATTAAAAATAAAGTTAGATGCGTATTACTCTGCTGATTTCATGGACTGGAAGTGCAGATGCTTTAATGAATACTAGAGGGTAAATAATTTATAGTTTGTCTGGAGAAAGATATTGACTAGTAGTTCAAATTATCTAACTATAGTTAGCTTTTGAAGACCTGAAGACATTCTGATACAAGATTATCATAATCTATCCATTCTTTACTGATTGAATTTCTAGTCAATCAATTTCATTGGATACTATTCTAGTTTTGTAATCTCCACAATTTCTTAAAATCATCCGATGTCAGCCAAAAAGTCACACTTAGTCAAAGAAAACTAAAAATTAACTGACAGCTCTACCTTCTATGTGCCATTCAAATTACATGCATTTCATGGCTTAATTTGTTGCCATTTTAAAAAACTCTAACCAGGTGATTAAGACAGACAGATTTTGTGTATTCTAAAATTCATTGTTCAGTACCAATTAGATAAATTAGTATCTCTATCTCTGACTCAAACAGAATGTAACCTTTGGAACTAAAAATCCTTAAGAACTAACTTTAGAAGGGTTCATCCTATCTGAAATAAACCTGAGAAGTAAAAAAAAAAAAATTGTTTAGAATTACACAGAAGTCAATAAATTCTGAAATATCCAAATTCCTACTTTCCCTGTTCCTGTGATCAGACAACGAAGCACACTGTATCATTCTAGCTCCACCTCTCCTTCCCTGAAATCATTGGCAAAAAAAACATTTAACGATTCAACCTCGAGTAAGGTTGCTGGTGTTTGTTTATTTATTATTACGTCCCTAGAAGTCAATGACTGTTATTTTCATGTTATCTTTTTTCCCCATCTTTGTTAAGTTTATGAGAGTGAGGTCCCTCATTATTTCAAGCATAAAATCACTCAAGTCACAGAAATTACACCACCTGAGGAGTTATTCCCAGATGCTCAGGCTTTAGATATGAAGTCCATTTGGCAGCCCGATTGATTATGTGTATTAAACTCAATTTAAACAAATCTGGAACAATACAAAGCTTGTATTTGAAGAGTGAATCCGTGACTGAATCAGGTTCCTTCTTTGAAAGTATTTGTGGTGCCTTTCTACAAAAGTCAGATTTCATAAATGCTCCTTAACAATCTAAGAGATATTTCACTGTATACAATGTGGCTGGACTATTTTAATACAGTTTATGAGAACATTACTGTTACTGAAAAGAAATTAGAGATCCATCATTAAAAATTTTTGCTGTCATCAGTTGTGTTATAAACATTGTTTTATGCACATCACTCTCTCTTTTCTTATTAAAGGCATATATAACACATGACCAGATTTACATCTGAGGCTCATTCTTACAAATGGTTTGAATATTTATTCCATTTATATCTACAAAAGTGGTCAAAACATGTAGTGTGCAATAAAAACTGCAGGGAACCAAACCAGCTCCAGGTTCTCTGTCTTCACCCACAGCTTCTAGACAGTTTTAGGGGAGCTCCCCTCCATACTAGATTTTTACACGCCCCAGCTGAAAATTACATGTGTGTTGCAAATGTGTCTGCTAGTCCATTAAATATTCCTCTGAAAAATATCAAGAACATTATACAGAAGGAAGTTCCGATCCTTGCCCTTAAGGTCTCCACATCCCTTCTATCATAAAACATCAGGCAAAATGCATTCACATCTTTTCAACTCCTTATGGGTCCATCTCAGATATTAGTATGGATTTGCCCTCTGGAATATATGGGAAGATATCTGGTTTTCCCCTCTTGCTCCTCTGCCAGAATCAAAGGATAAGAATCTCCTGGGATATGATATAATTATTTTCATTTAAATCAGTTGAAATGTCTGCTTGGGGCAGAAGGAAGATGGAAAGAAAGAAAACAAAACTTTGTAAGCATTAAACACCAGTGCTGAAATGTAACTATAGTCGTCATTAAAACTGACACCAGAACAATTTTCCTTTGATATATACAGTTTGCATGTTATTAGAAGCTTTTACATCTTTATATTCTGAATTACTGAGATCCTTCATAACTGTATGTTCATTTCCTTCTGTAATCAGAGTTATTAAAGCAAAGCATGGCATACACTGATGTATAAGTACAAATAACAGGCTATAATAGTAAATATTTTTCTTCTTGGGAGCAGAGTACTGTCTTAAATGTATGAATAGTGATAAAATGCCAATCATGCCACTGAAATTCCGCTGAAAATTCTCTGAGAAATTCTCTGCACTGTGCTTATCTTTGTGGATCTGCGTAAATGAGATATTTGCCAATTGATTATTTTACTCCCACAAGCAGACTTGGAACAATTGTTGCAGTTTCTCATAATTATGATATGATTTTATTTATAGGTCAGTTGAAAGTTCAGTCTTATTTTCTTTGTTTTTACGTTTATCTCCTTTTATTCAGTTACTCATGCACTTTTCATGTAACTGCTACTTGCAAGCCTGCCATCTTGCAACATTTTGGGGGATGCATTCCTACATCAGCACTATACAGTGTATATGATATAAAGAATCTCAAGCGATTCAGAGGACACTATAAGTGCACCCACATCAGAAAAAAATGGCTGAATAGATCCTGATACAGTGTTTTGAGGAATATGTGCAGGGACATGTCTGACCTAGAAAGACTGACCTCACTCCACTGAATTTTGAATCTGAGTTGTGTTCGAAATTTCGGTACTCACCTCCATCTCTAAGTCTTTCTAGTTTGGTCCTGTCTTCCTTGTCTAGACTTGGTCAGTAGAATTAAATGGAACTTTCATGCCATAACTTTGTGGACAGAATTCTCACTCATTAGACTTTTTTCTTATTATGTCTGTTTTTGTGATACGCCTGTAATTCTGAGTGTCCCTGTTTCAGAATGTCAAAATTGGCGTACCAGGTCCCCACTGCCTTCAACTATATTTTGCAGTACTCAACAACTGTATAAATCAGATACGTGCTCACAAGTGAAGTATTCAGGTAAGCTGTTATATTCAAAAGTCTGTCTTCACTGAGAGTTGGTTTAGATCTTGATTCACTAGACAGGGTTACTTACAATGAGACACATAGTATAGTGAATAGTCTGCTATATTTCTAAGTTAATATCCAAGATCTAAACCCTTCAAGTATCTAACAGAAGAGCTCCCTCTCTAGGCACTTTTAAGCACAATGATTCCAGTCTTTCACTTGACTTTTCACAATATTCTTCAAGACAAAAAAAAATGCTGACTTTTCTAAGAGTGAAGTACGGTCAGTTAAAAAAAAAAAAAAAAAAAGCTCTTACTATCAACTGCTTATGTTCCAGAAGAAAATAGTTAGAAGTAGCAAATTCATTTTCTTTCTGCAAGATAATTTCTCCTCTGTCAGCTCAATACAGCCTATATAAATGGTCAACAGTAATATGTAAGGTCAGTTCGTTCTGGGTTTCCATCACAAAGATTCCTTGATATTATAGTAGATTTTGCTTTGCAAGATGATCATCAGTGCCTTGCACTTATAAGAAAGGAAGCTTTTTTGCCCTTTACATAACCACTCAAGATATACACACATGGCATCACAACATGATGAAAACTACATAGTTTGAGCTACCACATTTCAGATTTAATATAAAACCAAAAGCAATTTCCTTTTCCAGTGAGGAGAAAAATAAAATCAGCTCCCATCTCTGAACATGCTTCACAATGGACATAATGCTTTTGCTGGTATTTCATGAAAGGTAAATCTTCAGCAACCAAAGAGGAGTGATTTTTTAAATTCAGAATATAAATATTCTCTATGACAACAAGAATTCTGAACTAAATGTTCTTTATAAATACAGAGAAAGAGGTGAGTGAAGGCTGGGAGGACCATTTCTATGGGACTTGACTTAATGATATAGCAAGTCATTAAATTCAGAAATCAGAGAGATATGCCTACCAACCCTAAAATCCAAATGAATCTTCTCCTCCGGTTTGAAGCAATAGTAGGGACCAGGGCAGAATTGGTCAGAAAAGATTATATTACTTCCTTATGCCTGAAACCAACAACCATCTTCTCTAGCCTCTTTAAGGCCATATTTTCTGCTGCTGTCTAGCCTTCCTAGAGGGTAGATTTAGACTGGATATAAGGAAGAAATTTTTTATGAGGAGAGTGGTGAAACACTGGATCAGGTTACCCAGAGAAGTTGTGGATGCCCCATCCCTGGAAACATTCAAGGTCAGGTCGGATGGGGCTCTGAGCAACCTGATCGAGTGAAAGATGTCCCTGTGGCAGGGGGGTTGGAACTAGATGATCTTTAAAGGTCCCTCCAACCCAAAACATTTTATGATTCCTTCTGAACCAGAAGCAGAAGGGGTTTGTTGATAAATTGATTGACAGCAAATAGATCAAAAGGGGAGGGGAAGAGATGTTACATACTTCAGTAGCAGCAGGGGGAGGAGGCAAGGAGATAAAGGAAGAGGAGAAGCAGGATCCTGTCTACCAATTAGGTTTTAAAGCTCACAGCTCTTCAATCCCTATCTGTCCACACAACAGAGAAAACTAACTTCAGTGGTTGATTATCTGGTTGGGACAGATGGCATTTGTGCAGACAGAGGGAAAGGAGAAGGCAGAAAATAAGTTAACATAACTACCATCCTTTAATTCACAGTACAGCGCACTAATGGTTCCTAGGAATTTACAAGCAGGATAAAAAATAACTTCAAAAGAAAAAGAAAAATAACATGCTTCATTTACTATGTTCAGAGAAACATCAATCAGATTTCATAAAACTATCAGAGGAGGGTAATTACTCTCTATCTTTAACATTGCCAGCCATCTGAATTGCTTCATTTCTTATCAACTTCTTTCTCTATTTCTTTGTACTATTATCCTACTTATTATCTTAGGACTATCAATTAAAATTTGACGACAAGAAAAAATCTTGCTACTTCAGTTAGATAGAACAGTATACAATATTATTGCAATTGGTTACAAAACAAATCTCAAAGTGACTTTTAAATAAACAAAAAATTACATTTTAATGCTGATATTATGTCCATTTAGTCCAGCAGTGCTCCCTTAAATCAGCAGCTTATTCAACAGGAAAGATCAGCATTATTGTGTCTCATCAATCCTATACTGGCACAGAGCATAAGCTCAACACAAATGTGTCAGACAGACATAAGCAAATAGTACACACACTCCGCATGTCCATAACAAAGAGTTTTCCATTATTCCTGCATCTTTCTTGGAAACAATATCCCCCAGCAACAGAAACATTTGTCAGACATTAAAAGTAGTAAGTTGCAGAAGAGAAATGGCTGAAAGCTCTTCAAGATCAGTAAGATAAAAATGAAAATGGGGACTCGGAGAACTTAGGGTCCTGTTACTATTTTGTAATATAAAGAATATCATCCAAGTACCTGTTGCCAAATACTGTCTGGCTCCAGAATTTTGAGAGTGTCAACACGCTTCAGTGTGTCCTTTACCAGTGATACCTTTCCTTTATATCTTGCAACAAGAAGAATCAGCACAAGTGTTTTGATAGCTCTTGGTCTGCGGAGGTCATGCATGGGTCTGACTGACCTACCTACACAGCAGGGAACCAGAGCTGCTTCTGCAACGGGGAAAAAATATTTCTGTCAGTGCACTGATCATCACATCTTTGTCTTTTGCTCTTTTGCTTTGCCTGATATCTGCATCACCCATTAAAATTTAGAGATTCACAGGTAGTTTCATAGAAGTCAGTGATGGTTTTATCATCAACCAACAGGAAAAGGATCAAGCTCTCACTGGACATTCATTCAGTGCCGAGGCATATTTAGCACACTTGGCAGGACAACAGGAGTGGTCTTCATGGCTCCTGTGCTGGTTTTGCCTGGGATAGAGTTTATTTATTTCACAGTAGCTAGTATGGGGCTATGGTTTGGATTTGTGCTGAAAACAGTGTTGATAATTCAGAGATGTTTTCATTATTGCTGAGAAGTGCTTACACAGCGTCAAGGCCTTTTCTGCTTCTCACCCCACCCCACCAGTGAGCAGGCTGGGGGTGCACAAGAAGTTGGGAGGGGACACAGCCAGGACAGCTGAACCCAACTGACCAAAGGGATACTCCACACCATATGATGTCATGCTCAGCATATAAAGCTGGGGGAAGAAGGAAGTGGGGGACGTTTGGAGTGATGGTGTTTGTCTTCCTGAGTAACCATTTATGTGTGATGGAGCCCTGCTTTCCTGGAGAGGGCTGAACACCTGCCTGCCAATGGGAAGTGGTGAATGAATTCCTTGTTTTGCTTTGCTTGTGTGCATGGCTTTTGCTTTCCCTAATAAACTGTCTTTATCTCAGCCCACAGGTTTTCTCACTTTTACTCTTCCAACTCTCTCCCCCATCCCACCAGGGGGGATTGAGCAAGCGGCTCCATGGTGCTTACTTGCCAGCTGGGGTTAAACCACAACAGCGCCATATAAAGTGATTAATAGTGACTGACACTGAGACAATCTGAGAGACCAGTATGCACTGAAAATGTATTTTAATTTTGCTGAACATAGAGGGAAAGACGTTGCTTCTAAGCAGAGAGAAATAAGAGTCACTTTATTGCAGTCAGACATCTGCAGTGGCTAAAGCATCAACACCACCCTTCTACAAAGGCACTGAAAAACATCCTACTGTATTACGAAAACCTTCAACATAATTCACAGAGAAACCTTTAGAAAGAGCTTGCACATCTGAAGGGATGATTTGGGGCACTATGACCACTCCACTCTTGTTCCCCATATTTTTCAAGCAAATCAGATCTCACAAGCCTGGGAATCCTTCATTAAAGAAGTAATGGCTGGTACTAAATTTTCCCAATGGAAAAATAACAAAACAGTAAAGGACTGGCAGGCTCGAGGGAAAGCTAAAACTTGAGTATTACTTTACTTGTACAAGCTGATCCTCTGCCTCTTATGTCAAATTTTCTTTCTTTCTCCCACTGGCATATTCCACCCTGATGTCCTTTATCATTTAGAAACAAAAAAGGGCTATTTAAAGTGCAATAAATGAAGATTTCCAAAGGATGTATCTAATGAAAAAAGGCCTTTATTTTCACATGTTTCTCAGCTTCACTGAGTAGATCTTTGTTCTGGAGTTAATTGACTCTTTCTGAGCACAGCTTTGATTTTTTGATCTGTTTGATGTTGTTTCAGCTTCTATTTGTTCAATGACCCACTGACAAATAGGTAAGGAAGGAAAACTAGACCAAAAGCTCTGTAGTTTTCATGATGGAGAAAAGCAGGTACATTCCCTCTTCAGCCACACAGAGGGCAATGTGCAGAAAGCATGTTCATATCACCTCCAAGAACATAAGGGTTTCAAAGCAGAATAGTGTATTGGGTTTGTGTGGCAAGGTTTTGGTAGCAGGGGGGGTTACAGTGGTGGCTTCTGTGAGAAGCTGCTAGAACCTTCCCCTATGTCTGACAGAGCCAATACCAGCAGGCTCTAAGACGGACTCACTGCCGGCCAAGGTTTTTTTTATTTTCTCTCTCCTGTCCAGCTGAGAGGAGGGAGTGATAGAGTGGCTTTGGTGGGCACCTGGTGTCAATCCACCACAAATACCTTTATGGAATGGGGAACACAGAAGGGGAAAAAAGAGCACTGGAAAAAAGAGTTCTTACACGAACTAAGAATGGGGAACACAGAAGGGGAAAAAAGAGCACTGGAAAAAAGAGTTCTTACACGAACTAAGATTCTGGAATAATTTGCTTAATTTGGAAAGAAAGGGCTATGTTTCTGGAAAAAAAAAAACCACAACTCCAAAGTAAAGACAAAATTAAGTTGGAATTTTTATTTTTCTTTTTTTTTTTTTCATTTTGGATTTTATTCATTTATTCAGAAATCCCTCCCAAATAATTTTTAAATTATAGGGCTTTTTTTTTTCTTTTCTGCAAGATTCAAATGTCTCATTCTGAAAATATAAATAAGAGATATTTCTACCTTTCTTCATTTTTTCCATTTAAAGTCAAATGCTAAGTAAACATATTCCATTTTTTCCCTTCACTTCTTTCTATAACCTTCCCAACAATCTTTTCTATATTTGTGTTCTAGAACTAATTTATTTTACAGAACCTGGCTTTTTTAAATGATGAATTTAGGATGCTCAATACACACTACTTCATTCCATTCTTTCCAAGGGTGGGGCTTGAAAATGGGCTATGGGAACACTCCTGCAGCATCTTAAAAGTACTACCTAAATCACAAGAGGACATGGCTCCATTTAACTGCAAGAGCTTCCTCAGGAGCTGATAATACCGGGGTCTGGGAGGAAAAATCTCCCTGCAGCTCTTGTTAGCTTGGAAAACTGCCCACCTTGCATCAGATTAGCATAAAACACTGCACACCTGGTAGAACATGTCCCTGCATCTCTCTGTGTACTACTCTGCTCTCATCACAAATTACTTAGAGCAAACAGGACTTTTTATTTTTATATTGTTCCAAGCTCCATTCAATGAAACAGAATCTAAGATCTCATTTTAAAAAGTTCTAAACTTTTTACATTTTAGTCATTAAGTCATGAACAGCGAACAGTGTTCTCTGATTTAATGCTAAGGACTGTGTTAAGAAATTATTCATATATTTTTCCATTTTGATCCCTGTTGACCAGTACATTACCTTGTGAGAGCAGTGGAACTAATGCCACAGTAGGTAACACTTAATAAGCATAAGGATGGCAAAACCTGGGTCCTTTTTATGTTACAATACATAAGGTGCTATTTGGTGGGGCGGCTATGATCTACAGTCATGGACTAGAACTTCGTTCTGACTGGTACTGTACAAGCACTCATCATCTTCTGGAAGAAAATGATGTTTGATTGCAGAATAAAGGTGTATTTAAAATGATTGTTTGAGTCATTCTATACCAAAAATACGGTGTGCCTTTCATGTCTCCATTCCATGTGGCCAACTGGAAGCCCAACAGTATACAGCAGGAAAGAAGTAAACATAGGAAAGAAAAAAAGAAAATCATAAAGAATTTCTAAGGGGGCTGGAAAAGATGTTCATACAAAAGTTTTAAAGAGTGGCCCACCCCCTAATTTTACTAATGAGTTTTGTGTAACTGATGTATGGCTACTCTTCTGAAAGACATTACTCCCTCTTTAAAACCCCCAAAAGTAGAATCACTGAGTTGCCTCATAGAATCTGCTGCTTAATAATGTCACATAGAAAAATTAGAAAGATGATGGAATTCATGGATGGAATTCATAATGTAGCACCTTTCTTCCACAGCCTGTAATTTGATCAGATGAGCGTAATCATATTTTCAAATAAAAGTGGGCCAGCAGAAGGCAACTGATGTAAGATATAATTTCTGTGAAACATTTGGTACACATTTGGTTGGTTGTTGTTGCATCAATGTCATTTCTTTCGAGGTTTGCCTCTGGTACCTTTTTAAAGGGTTTGAATATAAAAGTTGAATAATCTAGGACACTGTTTTGTTTGGATATATTTTTAGCTGAAGTAGACAGTCTTTGTTAATATATTCCACTGTGCAATAACAGCAAACTTTTATATTTTGCTAAAATACATTGTGCTTTAAAATGCTATACTTTAAAAAAGAACTGTAGCTCATTATCTACACATATGTCTACACAGGTCTATTCATGATATTTTGCCAGTAACTTGTCAACATCTCCTTATTAGCTTTATCTGCCTTCTTTATTAACAGAAAAAAAGGTCTGCTTCATGAAGGTTGTCTTCATGAAAGATTCATTGTCCGGTAATACCTTCCTGCTATTCCAAACAGTTCATATATATTCATATATATGTACGTACACATACATATATGTATATATATGAATTTCAGTTAAATAGGACAATTATAAGGTAGACTCCCAGAGAGCTCAAGAAAGCTTTCTGAAGATAATAAAAATGAAGTGCATAGACCTTTGGTGTCAGCCACAAAATTATGTCTGTGTTCATCTACACAAGATATGGCCACAGAAAATAACTTTGTGATCAGTGTTAATCCTCAAAGAGAAGATGACTGATATAAGTGAGGTGCTAAAATATTTCACAGTAGCTGCAATATTTCCTATTGTAAAAATACGACTACTGTCATTCAATTAAATGTCTTGGCATGGTTAAATATTAAGAGTTTAATTTACCCAAAAAGAACTTAGACAACTTCAAGTCTTTCAGCTGTAAGGACTATTTTTTTCATCACAAATAGTTTTATATGGAAAAGCAGAAAGATTCATTTCAAAGAGCCACTGGAGATAAATAGCTGGTGTCTGGAATACAACTGAGAAATGTCTAATTAAACTGCACTAAATTCTCATCTCTGATACACTAAAATAACTCCAATGGAACTTTGCCGGAATTCAGTGTAATTACTGGCTCTGTACACCAGTATGAGAGAAGGTAAGAGCTATAAAAAGTTTTTGATAATAAAATTTATGCAAGTATTTAATTTTAAGGAAAAAAAAAAAAAGAGCATAACATCGCTATGGTCTAAAAAGAATGGTCTGATACATTGGCCCATCCAGTTCAGTCATCGGTGCGTAACAACCGTATGTCATATTCCATTCTGTGCAGTTTGGACTGTTCTCCTGCAGTCATGTGACACTTTCATACAGACATTGCATTGGGTTGCCTCTAGCAGTGATACCCTGGGGCTTCTCTCATTCGCTGCAGTGAGGAACAGCCCTTCACGATCACATTCCAGATGTCAACAAACAGCTGCTGTATACTCCCCAACACAAGCACCTCCCTAGACATTACCATAGACTTACTAGACCTTACCCCCAGAACTGTTGCCAGGACACTGCATCCTCACATAGCCCTTCTGCAACTCCAAATTCACAGAAGGCTTTTTGCTTAGAGAATGATGCTTTAACTTTCTTTTCTTCTTCCTGTATGCAGCAGATCCCAAACACAGAAGACCCCCACATGCCTGACTGACTCTAAATGCACTTGAATTTAACATTATCAAGTATCCACTATGTACATTATTAAGTAACCTCACGTTTGACCTGAAGATCTGGCAGGGCAGAATTATGAAACTGTGGACCAGGCTCAGTGGAAGAATTTGAAAGATACCTGTATCTTTTCATGACAGCTATTCACCCATGAACATTTGCATGTGTAAGACAGGGAAAGAATATACTGCCTATATTCAGTTAACACAGGGCATTTAAAAACTACTTAAAATAAACATATTGCAAATATCACACTATATTCCAAATTAATAATCAGATGAGAAACATGTATCACATGCCTTTTTTCCAGATTCTGATTTTATTGCCCTTTTGCGAAATTAAAATTAACCTTAGAGGACTTATTAAGTAATCTGTCCCTGCCTGAAGGCACATCCCCTGTCCCAGATGGAATTGCATGTAAAGCCTCAAAACTTAGCAAAAATTTTATGTAACTAACTCCCTGTAAGCTTCTGCCATCTATTCAAGAGGAAGCTTGATGCAACTTCATTATATCTGTTACCAACAATATACCAAAACACACCCAGACAACTTTGTTGTCTGTATGCATGTATACATGGAAAGACTATTCGCTCACTCATTTCAGAAACTCTCTTTCAAAGACATTAACTTATAGTTTTTTAAGTTTGGTGCAACTACTTCCAGGCTAGGAAAAATAAATATTTTAAAATAAAATATTTTAACATGTAATTATATGCATATAATATTTTAATTTATAGGTCAGAATTAAAACTTCTAATAATGATAAATTTATATCTGAAATTTAGGGTCATTAACATCAACAATATAGAGAACAGACACTTCTATTCTACTACCATTCAGTAATGAGAATTGCAGCTGAACAGTCATTTGTAGTCTTTTACTTTCGTTCTAATATGTGTTTATGTATATGGTTGTCCTACTTCAACCAAAAATTTAATAAAACGTTATCAGACACTTATTCAGGAATGTTTGGATGTCTTCAGGAGCTTATTTTAAAGCACTTGTTTAAATGCTTAGTTGAATACAGATGACCTACCGAGTTTGGCCTTGTATAGGATTCTTGTTAGTCTTCTACATCTTTTTCTAAATCAACATTTTCTGTATATGTGTTTCTAGTCTTAATGACATATTTTAGTTGCTCCTTGATGGAGGTATAAATCCATTATTAAGTATATTTAGTAGCAGTAGCAGCTGGACCTCTTAAGGATTTAAGTCAAACAGAAAAACTTGACTGTGAATGGGAATTGTTTAAAAACACTTTAGCAAATGCTTGACAACACATATGGTGATTGAGAGAGCTGCCCGAGGACTGCAGGAGAGCAGATGTCACTCCTATCTTCAAGAAGGGCAAGAAGGAGGACCCAGGGAACTACAGGCCTGCCAGCCTCACCCCGGTCCCTGAGAAGGTGATGGAGCAGCTAATCCTGGAAACCATTTCCAGGCACGTGAAGGACAAGAAAATCATCAGGACTAGTCAGCATGGCTTCACCAAGGGGAAGTCATGCCTGACCAACTTGGTAAAATCCTATGATGAAATGACTGGCCTGGTAGATGAGAGGAGAGCAGTTGATAATTGTCTACCTGGACTTTGGTAAGGCCTTTGACGCTGTCTCCCATAAGATCCCCATAGAAAAGCTGATGAAGTATGGCCTGCATAAGCAGACAGTGAAGTGGATTGAAAACTGGCTGAACGGCTGGGCCCAGAGAGTGGCACAAAGTCTAGGTGAGGCAGTGCACCTTTGGAGTCAGTACTGGGTCCAGTCCTGTTCAACAACTTTGTTAATGATCTGGATGATATGCACTCTCAGCAAGTTTGCTGAGGACAGAAAACTGTGAGGAGTGGCTGATATGCCAGAGGGTTGTGCTGTCATCCAGAGGGTCCTCAACAGGCTGGAGAAAGGGCCTGACAGGAACCTGTCAGGCAGTGGGCAGACACTGAAACACAGGAGGTTCCATCTGAACATCAGTGAAAACTATTTCACTGTGAGGCTGACCGAGCACTGGCACAAGTTTCCCAGGGAGGTTGTGGAGTATCTCTTTGGAGAGGAAATAGAACCAGGGAGGCTATTGAATATCTGGAGCCCTCTGGACATCGTCCAGGGCAGCCTCCTCTAGGTGACCCTGCTTGAGCAAGGCAAGATGACCTCCAGCAGTCCCTTACAACCGCAAGCATTCTGTGATTCTGTAAATCAGAATCTAACAAATATAGAAAAATCATAAGCACAGGGATACAAGGCTTAATTTATCTATGCACAGAAAACATAAGGAAAATAAAAAATAAAAAGAAAACAAAAAAATGCAGGGTTGTTGTTGTTTTTTGTTTTTTTTAAGAAGAGGTGAGAGGAGATGAGGAGCAAAAGGATCCATACAAAAAGACTGCTACATACAAGTGCTGAAATTGCCAACCATGTAGAAAGGACAAAAATATAGTGTTAGGAAAACAAGCAAGACTGCATAGTCAGATCCCAGAGTGGTAACAAAACAATTTACATTCTAATAAAAACTGAAGAAGATGTTAAACAAAAGCTAACAAGGCTAGACAGTTTCAAACCAGCAGGGCAACCTGTATCTGAGAAGGTCTCTGAGCATTGTTATTGCTCATTTTCAGTAACCCTTGGAACACCAAGGAAATTCCAAAAGACTGAAAGAAAGTATGGGGTGCAGATACTGAAGATGACCTGCGTAATTACAAGCCGCTCAAACTAACATTGCTGCTAGAAAAAATAATAGAACCTGATTAATAAAAATTTAATGAAGGTAAATGTAATTAGTGCAAACCAACATGGGTTTATAAAAAATAGATCTTGCCAAAATAACCTGATGTTTTGAAGGTGGGTTTTTTTGGTGAGGTGACAAATTTGGATCACATAAAATTTGCATATATATGCATTTATATCTGTTTCTGCATACACGGTAATAGTATGCATTTCAAATTCTGAAGACATTTGACTGACAGTGTATGCTATTTTAACCAAGATACTGAATTATTATAAATATGACATACTAAATATCTCAAAATGTAAATGTAACAAAGGGAATGAGTGGCTTCTAGTGAGAACCAGCAGAAATCTGATTTTCAACCCTTCATTATTTAACATCTTTATTATTTGAACTGCAGAAAAATACATACTCTTTGAAGCTGAAGGTGACTTGAAATTGAAGTTTACACATGTCACAAGCTTGGGACATCTAGGTCAACTGGTAAAAGGAAACATTAGGCATTTTAATATGGACATATGTAATATCATAAACCTAGGATAAAGAACATAGTTCCAGACTGAGACATTCAATGCTGGGAGGAAATGTGCCAAAAGAATGACATGTACGTTAGAAAAAGAAGACAAAAGAAACTGTACCCCCCTGATAAATGAGACAGGACATCTGGTGACAACTGACATGGAGAAGGCTGAGGTACTCAATAACTTTCTTTCCTCAAGTTTTCACTGATAATAGCATTCCCTGCCATCTCTTAAGCCCCTGAATCTCAAGGCAGGGACTAGGGGAATGAAGTCGCACGCATTGGAGGAGAAGATCAGGTTCAAGACCATCTGAGGAACCTGAATATACAGAAGTCCATGGGACCTGATAAGATGCTTTCCAGGGTCCTGAGGGAACTGGCAGATGTAGTTGCTAAGCTGCTTTCCATCACATCTGAAAAGTCATGACAGTCAAGCAAAGTCCCCAGTGACTGGAAAAGGGGAAACAATGCACCATTTTAAAAGAGTATAAAAATGAATACCCTGAGAACTACCAACCAGTCAGCCTCAGCTCTGTGCTTGGGAAGATCATGGAACAGATTCTCCTAGAAGCCCTGTCTAGGCATGTGGATGACAGGGAAGTGATTAGAGACAGCCAGCATGGCTTCACCAAGGACAAATCGTGCCTAACTGATCTGGTGGTCTTCTGTGATGGAGTGACTGCATTGGTGGATATGGTAAGAGCTACTGATGTAACCTATCTGGACTTCTGCAAGGCCATTGACACAGTCCCACATAACACCCTTGTCTCTAAATTGGAGAGATATGGGTTTGATGGATGGACTGTTACATGGATAAGGATTGGCTGGATAGCAATGTCCAAAGAGTTGCAGTCAATGGCTCAATGTCCAAATGGAGATCCATAATGAGTGGTGTCCCTCAGGGGTCTGTACTGGGACAGGTTCTGTTAAATATCTTTGTTAATGACAGGCAGTAGGGTTGAGCGCACCCTTGGCAAGTTTGTGGATTACACCAAGCTGAGTGGTGCAGTTGATATGCCTGAGGGAAAAGACGCCATCCAGAGGGACCTGGACAGGCTTGAGGAGTGGTCCCATATAAACCTCATGAAGTTCAGGTATGAGCTGGCAATGTGTGCTTGCAGTCCAGAAAGCCAATTGTATCCTGGGCTGCGTAAAAAGAAGCATGGCCAGCAGGTCCAGGGAGGTGATTCTCCCCCTCTACTCTGCTCTCCTGGGACCCCACCTAGAGTACTGTGTTCAGCTCTGGGGCCCCCAGCCCAAGAAAGACATGGACCTGTTAGAACAGGTCCAGAAGAGGGCCATGAAAATGGGCAGAGGGCTTCTCCCTTTCATAAAGAAAGGCTGAGAGAGTTGGGGTTGTTCATCCTAGAGAAGAGAAGGCTCTAGGGATGCCTTTGCATACTTAAAGGGGGCTTACAAGAAAGCTGGACAAAGACTTTTTACCAGGGTGTGTAGTGATAGGATGGGGGTAACAGTTTTAAACTAAAAGAGGGTAGATTTAGATTAGACAGAAGGAAGAAATTCTGGAACAAGTTGCCCTGGGAAGCTGTGGATGCCCCATCCATGGAAATGTTAAAGGTCAAGTTGGACAGGGCTTTGAGGAACCTGATCTAGTGGAAGATGTCCCTGCCCATGGCAGGGGAGTTGGACTAGATGATCTTTAAGGTCCTTCCAACCCAAACCATTCTGTGGTTCATTGATTCTATGACTCTATGATGTGTAAAGTAGATGAAAGTAGTAACACAAGCTACCATATCACTGTAGCTGGGTTCAGTGCTCCTTTTTGGCCTTATAAGCTATGAATATGTAGCTTTGGGACCATGGTTTACTCACAGTATTCCTTTGATGCAATTTTTGCCATATGTATAATATGTAGGCACTGTACTGACCTAAAGTCTGAAAGTGCATTTTATGCATCATTATAAACAGAGTTAATAAAAGCTTTCCTTATAATGATATTCTAATAATTGTTTTTAGAAAAAATTAATCCTAACTTCATTCGTAATATCTGATTATCTGATTTAACATGCCAGTATTATGGCACAGCAATTAAGTGGTGAAGGAATTTCAATTGAGTTATTACCTGTGTACCTAGCTTTCACATATGAATGAATTAATCAAGAATCAATGAAGACAATCTCGCTTAGTTTCAGGCTCAGCAAATTACTCAATATGTTGATGAATCAACGAAAATCCAAAAGAAGTCAATGGAGTCAGTTTATTGCTGGCAGAAAGCATAGGGAGAGGGCAGAGAGCAGGGAGTAAGATGATTAATAAAATGAGAAAGAATGCATGTGAGAAATGGCAAATAAATTAAGAGCAGAAGCAAATGGGTGTGTGGTCCAGTGGTATGTGTTTTTGGAAGAAGGTTGGAACTGTAATGGATACCATCTCCTATCTATGGGGAATTCCGCTATCATTTCTAACAGCTTGGCCGGACCAGGGAAAAAGCAGGTAGGACATTCATCATAAAACTGACAGTATGCCCAGTAGCATAATTTTTTGGATGTAAAACCAAAGGAAAGCACATTAGAGAGTACAGCTTGCTGAAGCTTGGGAGCAGGTAGCCAGCAGACCCTGCCCTGTGCAGGATAGGCTTCTGACTCCATTTCTCACAGAAGCTTACTCTTCTCCTAATGCAATGCTAATGCTGCAGACAGGGCAAGCTACTCCCTCTGACTCCAATCCTCAGCAGAAAGTAAACATGTTACTGTCATCGTATGGGAGAAAACCTCTCTTCAGCAGCCCCCCACCCCAACTTTTTTCATGGTCCAGAACAATGGTGAGAGGCCATTAGTTTTAATTTTTAATTACGTTTTAAAATTATTTTCCTTGGTTTTCATTTTTACTCATCTTTTTAAGGATATTTGAATTTTTATCTGTATTCAGGGAAAAGAAAAGAACATCTACAAGTCCTTTCTATGTCTCATTGACAATCTGGGCAGAGTCTAGAGATCTTAGTAAGGCATCTGTGTTTGAAAATTTGGTCAACAGGGTGTAAATTAAAGATTTTTGGTTTATTGTTTGTTGATTTGGTTTTAATATGTATGGCTTTTCCCCAACCACAGTCTTTCTACTATTCCCATAAATGTAACTGGGAGTAAAATCACATCCCAGTTTAACTGTGTTTCAAACTGTGTTTCAAGAACTTTACATGAGTGACATTTAAACCCAGTATGTAAGACATGAAAACCTAAAATATGTTGCAATTCTCTTGCCTGCTTTGTTGCATCCCATTGCATCAGGCCCATATACTTTTAAGCTTCCATTTGTTATGGCAGTAATTCTTCCTCTTCTTCTCTGGCAAAATTTCCATCACAGACTTTCTGCTATGCCTTATAGAAATGGACCCTTGCAGTCTCCTCAGCTCATCTGCTGATCTTCTTCTGTATTCCTTCCCTCTAAATTCCAGGTGTTCATCGACTTCACAATAAATATCGGTGTGAGTATACAAGATGATTGAACAATCAACCAGAGACATAGCCAAGGCTTTATCACCATTTAGGTGACAAAAAAATGGACAGTGGCACACCTCCAGATTTAATGCAAAAAATACTTATTAGACAGATAATTCCTACACTGTAGAAACAGAGAAAGTAGAGAGAAATGTAGCATGTGCATGGTTGATTTACCTGAGCAAAGGTTAAAAAATACTAAATGATACAGCAGTTTTACAAAATCAAACAGAATGTTTATGTTATATTTAGACAGATATCTAAACAGTTCATTAAATTTCTACACGAAAATGTTACTTTCACTTTAAACTGGGACTTCAAATATTCTAAAGAAACAAATAATAAATGTTCAGTCTAAAATATCACATTCATTTGTGGGATGGAAAATCCTGTAGCTAGAACAGTTCAAATGCTCCCTGCTACTAGAAAGTATTTTTAGCTGCTTATTTTATTTACACATTTAAAGTTGTAACCTAACCTGAGCTTTTACTGATACAAATGCAAAACAGGCAACAAAGTTCCTAGGTATGTTGAGTGGATCTTAGTCATTGATTTATTGAAAACATATTTTTGGAGTGTGTACATAGCTGAAAATAAAATATTCGATAAATATTTTAAATGTTGATAAATATTAACATCAATCATGAACTCTAAGTGTAAATAAATCCTTCAGACCTTCAGTGGACTTAGCATAGCTACTTAAGTTAAATGTCTGAAAGAACCATCTCTACAGGAGACTGTAAAGCCAAAAAAACTCTACTTTTTTGGGCAGATGAAAGAGGTAAATGTGAATGTCAATATCCTTTTCTGCTCTGAATTATCAGTTGTTCAAGCTTAAGGAGCAAATACGAAATGGCCAGCTATTACAGCAGTACATGAATACCGAGACAATTTTTCAGGCAAGAAAGGTCTCAACTTTGTAAAGTTGCTTGTAAAATTGCAGAGCTATCAAAACCTAGATGTGCCCAGGTTCTTTGCAAATGTCAAACATCAGTCTTGGGAATGCTTTTATTATATCTATGGTATCTTCAAAGCTGGAACTGCAAATGGCTCAGAAGAATTGATTACTGATTACTGCAATTTCCTACACCACCAAAGTTAGATTTAACATGTTCTGCAATTAGCTGGTGGTCTCAGATTATCTACCTATGCAATGCCAATAAAGTAGCTGAATAAATGAAGTGTAATACGGATAAAATCAATGTTAGTTCAAAGGCTGAAGTCTGAAGAACCTTTTAATCATTTGTAGTATCTCATACCAATGGACTGAATAATGAACTTCTCACTGACAAAAATCGTAACCACACAGTTCTTAAAAAAAGTAGCACAACTTCTATTTCCTTCAGTGGGAGAAGACTCAAGCTACCAGACTGCACTCTTTGTCCCACAGATCTTCCTGATCTTTCAAAGAAGGATCCCATGTTCATGTGGATTTTGGAAATCATGCCCTGATCAAATTACCTTTTTTAACACTGCTATTATTTTAAATTTATTCTTTAAAATTTTTAAGACTAACAAAATGAAAAAGTCACTCAAAGTCTCATCTCATGAAGAAGACTGATGTTGCTTCTTTAACGTTTTCTGTCTGAAGTGACTGAAACACATTTGCAAGTTCATGTATTCTGTAAGACTGAGCATGATTGGTATTTAGGAAATAATACAGACATGGGCAGCAACACACCTCAAGAATTGACAAGTTATCTTGCATTTAACCTATGAGCCAAATTGCTCTGAGGTAGATCAGCTTCTGCATACATAGAAAAAGAAAATGTAGAAAAAGAAAATGTAGAAAACACCCATAGTTTGTGCATAGTTTGTTATTGCCCCAAGCATTAAGAGTATTCTGAAGTCTTAAATATTGCTATAATTACTAAACATTGAACATGAGATCTGATTTATAAGATTTAGAGATAAGATTTGGAGATAAGCTTTATAAGATTTAGAGATCCAAGTTGAAATTCCTAAAGAACTCCTATAGGAAAACCTACTGTCTGTCACAGATCCATAGTGATGTGAGTTACCCAAGCAGATCTACAGTTTCTAATGTCTGGTAAATATATTATATATAAAGAATTTCCTGTCACAACCGCATCAACTGAAATAACCTTTCAAATGTGTTAAAAGTACCTGAGTGAAAAAATTATAGATAATCAGAAAATATTTCTCATCTCCTTGCAAAAGAAACAGCCAATGTTCACAGACAATTTTTCAATTCATAATCTTTAACTTCACTTTCAAACTTTATTGCAGACTGCACCACTTATTGAAGCACTTTTTGTGTCTTATTCCATATTATTGCACCAGAGTTTAAAAAAATAAATGAACTAAAAACACAAGCAAAGCAAAAAGAACCCAAGCAAAACCCAGTTTTTAAAACATTATTTCAATGACATTTGCAATTGATTCAATGCCCACTGACCACATCAAACTTTGAATCAGACTTTCTGTATATAGATGAATGTCTGCAATCAGGCTGTGTGCAATGTTGCATACACAGAAGTTAAGGACTCTTCGAAACTCTGGCTTTTCAGCACTGATACAGGCTCTAGCTGCTGTCACCAATTTGGAAATGACAGCAGACTATTTATTACTATTTCATTCACATGTAAGGTAAAGTATTGTTTAGGAAAAGCATATTCATTTAAAAAGTCACCCTGAGTAACTCGGTTCAATGTTGTTAAATAATGATCAGTTAACAAACTGTTGTTTGCCTGTTGAATGTTAATTTTATTATATAGTGATGTATAGCACCTTAAATAACATGTACTATTATGTAATGATGGATGTAAATTTTGGTCTAATTTATAGCTAAAATGTTCTGAAAGAAAAAAAAAAGAAAGCATATGTTTAATGTTATGAAATTCTATGGTCTTAAAGGAAACTTAGGCCCTCAGTTTAAAAGTTTAGTATATTTGTAAGTGCTTTGGCACCCAGGGGTAAGAAAAGTGATTAAATGTTAAACTTACATGAAAATGTTTTTGTATACTTGAAACTAAATTCTGTGGGATCTCTGAGTTTGCATCAAGACAACAGGACCTAAACTAAGAAATGTTAATCAGATGTAACAGAAACACAACTGAAATTGACCAGATTTCACAAAATACCACTATGTCTGAAAAATTTTCTGGAAGAGAACTATTCCCAAATGTAAGTCTAATAGAACATATGATAACCCCGTATACCAAACATTGAAGCACTGTGAACTGGAAGGGTAGATTCTCTAATTCTAAAGAGTCTGGAACTCCTGAAAAGAAGTTTCTTGTACAATGCCTTGCTCTTTCAAAAGGGACATTACACTTTTTTAATACTTTTCTCACTCACCCAAGCTGTTAAGGAAAGTCTGGGTGCCATGCAGTCAAAGCTAAAAGATGCATATTTTTGCTTATAAGCAAACCTTAATGATTTACTATACCTGCCCCTTATTTGATTTCTGCATCAATTATTGTAAAATGGGGTTAAATTTCAACTTCAGCAGTGGTATGGTACCTACTGCAAAAGCATCAAAAGTATCAGAACTAGAAGTTTTAATAGTTCTGTACTGATCAGGTTTACATTGCACATAAACTGACATAACCAAAAATAAAACCTAGCTGTAAAAGACAATTACTTTTTAAGTCAGTTGCTTTCATAGAGAAGCAGATGATCTATGATGAATGCCTGTAACATTCTCATTAAGATGACAAGGTCGATGCTTTATGTGTTTTCTAATAAGAACACAAGTGAAAGTTAGTCTGCCCATGGTCATATTCTTATCATTCCATCTTTAAGCCATGTAAAAGACTACAAAGCATGAAATTTGTATTTTCTGTGCTACTTTTTATCTTGTGATGACCTCTCCTGGTTGAGCTGTTCATTAGCCTTGATTCCAGAAGTTAAGGGTGTTTTGATCCCTCTACACTTATTTAAAAAAAAAAAAAGGAGGAATATGAAGAATTTATTGCCAAGGTATGAAAAACGTGACTATGAATAAAATTTACAGTAAGATCTGAGTATTATTAGTGTGTGTGATACTGTATCATGGTGTATGTTTATTGTACTACAAGATGGGCTTTCAACACCCACTTCATCTTGAGATAAAACTGAATGAGATTCAAAGCTTTCAACATGATCACTTCTGAATCAGTATTACTCAGAGACATAATTTTAATGACAGAGATAGATTTCCTGACTTTGCAAACAAACATTTGAGATGCAATATATTCACACAAGTGACGTCCAATTCTATTCTTTCCGAAAACGGTATTTTTTTATATGTCAGCACAAGCAGACGGTAAGAAAATATTGAATAGCAAGCTCTTATATAGGGATTCGTAATTCACTGTACACCATGAATCTTGCATACTTCCTAAAAATACTGTAAAGAATAAATTTGCTGTTGTTACTTACTTCAAAGTCAAAACATAAAGTAGCAATGGAGGAGAAAATAAAAATGTGGTTGGAAATCAGTTTTACATCAAAGTTGCATTTCACACAATTTTTAGTGCTTTCAGAAGCATTCCCAATATGATGTTCAAAATCAACTGATGAGGGGAAAAAAAAAAAAAGAGAGATAAAAAACTAAGTGCATTCTCTTGTCAAAGAAGAATGAAATTCCCCAATGCCATTCACATTCAGTTGCATACAAAGCGACAAACTATCCCAGAAAATACAGCACAGTGACCAGTTTGTACACCAAAGCGTGCAACAGAATAACCAGTTAAGTGGTGCACCAAAACACTGTGACACAGCACTTGAGTTCCTATTGTGGTACCACTTCCCAAGCACCCATATGTCTTTACAAGAATTTTAAGCATGTACTGCAATGTGAACACTCCTTTTGTAATTTTAAGGTTGGCGTGTACTTCTAGCTATATTTCTGTTTCCAGTAAACAAATCTAACTCCATTTCACTTTCAGAAGTGAGCCAGAAATGAAACGCTATACACTACATAAGGCATGTAGTGTATAAGCCCTTGGAGGGTAAATTAATATAAAGAAATCTTTCAATATCTGAAAAACAAAATTGTCAAGATGGGAATGTATATGAGTAAATTGTAATTAAGATTATATATAACCTTTATTAATGGAATTTCTGGTTATAGTGATGTTAATACAACCATTAACTTCTCAACTAACTTCTTTCAAAAGTTAAAGATTTGTTTGTTGGGTAATCAGATAACTCACTGTAGGTCATTTTCAAGTTAAACTACAGCCAGTAGTTACTGAATGACAAAAAAAAAAAAAAAAAAAAAAAAAAAAAAAAGCTCAGAAATCCTATTATAGAAAAGCAGTATAGGGAACTTTGTTTTCCAAGAACAGATTTCTGACAACCTAAACCATAAATCTTTTTTTTCTCCTGTATATATGTGTTATGCAGAGCCTGAGAGATGGCCATGAAGAAATAATATTCAGAAGAAAAATTAGATAGCCAGTGAAAACTAAGCTGTAAACCTCAGGATCAATATTTCTCCTAAATCAAAGGTAGAAAAATAACTGAACATCCTACAGCCTCTGAGACCTAGGTACAATGCAGACACTGCTGTACATTTTCTGTTGACACACAAATAAATGACTAAGTGTAACCAAATCCTGGAACAATAACATTGTTTTATTTTTCAATTGGTATCAGATGATAACAGATAGAAACCCACTGAGAAAGCATAGCAGTGCTCCAGTTGTCTAATCATTGCATTGTTCATTCCTGCTCCCAAGGAAAGAAATAAATAAATTTAATGATCCACATAGATCTCTATGCAGTATATACATTACATTCTAAGACAATTCCCTGCTCGGTCAGTAGAATCAGCCCCCATTCACACACACACAATCCCAACACATCTATCTGTAACATCTCAGGACATTTCTTTCCTCTATAAACAGCAGAGGAAGTCAGCAGTAGTGTCTATTTTTGACGATTCTATAAAAATGCACTGCTTCATTTCAGTATGCATTTCAAAAATACTTTGCAAATGGCAAATGCTTTACATGGTCTGAAGATAAACAACTAAATACTTAACACTGACATCTACCTGCAAATGTTTTGCTGGAAACTACAGCTCAGTGCAATGTTAAAGATTTGACCTAACACCCATTGAAATCAATGAGTACGCTGTCATTTTTACACTGATAGCAGAATTGGGTCCTGTATAGGTGTTCTGCACTCCTCCGGTCTAAAGTTCAGCATTTCAGCAGATGCTTGATCATTTCTCTACTATTCCTGCCTCTCTAGGGGGTCAATTGTTGGTCTCCTCTAAAATACCTTTGCTCATTTTATTATGGCAAGCATAACTTCACTCTCAAGAAAAGCTGTCCTGGCTCAGTTCCTTCTCATCAACTTACCATCATTCTTTCCTCTTCAACTGAGACAAAATTTTCTCTTGCTGCTCCTTGATAAAGCACTAGTTATGGAAACTGCTCACATCTCCTCTTTTCCCTCACACAACTGTGGAAGTGAAGTACTTCCAAATGCAAATTGCATACCTTCTGAAGAAGGTGGGAAAAACCAAAACAAACTAACCGACCAACCAAAAACTACCCCCAAACTTTGAACAGCTTCTGTCTGATTCCTTTCCCCCTCTGACTCCATTGCAGAACCAAGACTATATCATAGAGCAGGTCTTTCAACTTTCCACACCAGCTACCACTGAAATCATCTATACTAAGGAAGATCTGATGGGGAGCACTGCGAACGGTATCAAACCTCAGTGCACACATCCACATACAAATACACAGAAAATCAAACACAAGATTTACCAACAGAGAAAAAATAATCAACCTCCCAGAGTTGTGGGAATTCCCCTCTCGCTTATTGCAGAGCTGAAATTGTGCATGCTTCTTAGAAAAGGGTACTTACGAGATGCAGGCAGAGCAGTCCTGGCTCTGCAGCTAATGCTGCTGAAAATCCAGAGGAAGAGAGCTGCCCTGCAGCCAGCTCGGGTAACCACAACCATCCTTCACGTCCTGGCTCCCTGTACTCCAAATGCCAGCCGCAGAAGACCTGCTTTTCTCCACTTTGGCCCCTTCTCTCTCTCCTTCTCTTTCTCTGAGGAGGAGGCGAGGAGGTAAAGGGGGCAGGGCTTTACCTTGGGGTAGCAGCCAACCCCCCTCTTCGTCTGCTATCTCTGGTTTTGCAGCAGCAGGATAAGTCCCGGTACTTTTCTTTCCCTTATTTCTCTGTGTTTGTGTGTGTGTGTCAGTGCCTCCTTCTCAGAGGAAGGGAGGGAAAAAAAAAAAAAAAGCCACGAAGTATGAAATAACAAGGATCGTATAAGAGAAAAAGAAAAATTAAAAGAGCAATCCCCAAAAAGACGCAGGGGGAGGGAAGGAAAGGGAGATGGAGATGAAGGGAAGGGAGAAAGGCAGAAAAAGCTGTTGGTGCTGCTAATGCTGCTGTTGATGTTACCACTGCAGCTGAGCCCTTCTTCCTGCACAGAGCAGCGCTGCTGAGAGAAGCTAGCAATAACCTCCCAGCTCAGATATATATACACAGTGTACACGCACACACAGCCGGGGAGCCAAACACACACTCACACAGGAGCAGGGAGAGGGGAGAGGGAGGGAGAGACACTCCCGCAGCAGAGAAGCGAGCTCAGAGCCTCCCTCCTCATGTATTCATCATATTCCAGCGGGAGGGAGGAAACGCTGCCACCAGCAGCAGCAACCTCCCCCCTACCCCCCCCCCCAAAAAAAAAAAAAAAGAAAAAAAAGAAGCAGAAGGGAAAATCCACTCCCTAGCGCTCCCCTCCCCTTCCCTCCGCTTCCTCCAGCTCCTCCCTCTTCCTCTGCGCCCCTCCGGCCTCCCGGACCCTGCTCGTCCTCCCTCGCCTGGTTCAGAGCCAGAGCCGGGGGACGGCGGCGGGGATCGGTGCCGAGGCCGGGGCCGGGGCCGGGGCGGGGATCGGGGCCGGGGCGGGGGCGGGGGCCGGGGCCGAACGGCGGGGAGGCCGCGCCGATGCCGCTGTCCGCGGTGCTGACGCCAGGCGCGGAGGCTCGGCGCGGCGCGGCGCGGCGCTCGGCGCCCCTGCCCGCCCCCGGGGCGCGGCGGCAGCCCCCGCGGCCGGCTCCGGCCTCCCTCCCCGCCTCTCCCCCGCACACCGAGATGGTAGCGGCTCCCCGAGCTCCAGCCTGCCGGGATCGGAGCCAGGCGGCCAGCAGGCAAGTCGTCCGAGCGGTCCTAGTTCTAGGGGGGGGTGAGCGCCATCCCGCCTGCAGAGAGCTGGGGCTGCAGGAGCCGCTAATGCAGATGTTTTCATTCGGTAATTAATTCTCACTCCGAGAGCGAGCCAGGAAGCAATCTGCATTAAAATATCATTACGGCTTTCACCTACAAGAGATGACTGAGACAGCCTGGCCATAACCTAGCCTTATGGTTTAGGGATTTCAAGAGTCTGACTGCTCTTTTCCATCCATTTCCATCCCTCCCGCCATTGCCCTTAAACAGACTGAGCCAAAAGTTATTGCTCGCCAGATACGGTAGAATAATGAGGGTGGGGAGTTATTCATGGATTATTTATTCTACAATCAATGAGGCAAAGAAAAATGAAAACAATTATTTCTCAGGTGTTATATAGAGATGGCTGAGAAATGGAGAGGTATAATTTCTTTAGAGGAGACCCAAAGCAGGGATAAATTATTTTCAGGGATAAATTATTTTCAGTGACTAATACACATGCTATTAACAAGTATCCGCTGTTACTTAGTGAGTGTGATGAAGTGGTTAAGACTGTATGTAAAATGAGATTTTCAGAAAGGCCTTGGGATATTAGGATCCTCAGTCCTATTGCCTTTCAGAGGGAGTACAGTGCCTATCTTTTAGGTCACTTTGAAAACTTATCCATACGTAATATGTGATATCCCAGGAGAGCTGTGGCCTAGAGGTTTGAGCACAGCACAGGACAAAGCTTAAGTGCCAGTCCTGGGAAAAAGTGTTTCTGTAATCTTGTCCAACTGCCATAATTTTTCCTCCTTGAACCCTTCCCTCCCTTGCATTAGCCATATCGAGTATTAATACATTCATATTTTAAATGCTTTCATAGAAGTAGTGCCAATATATCTGTAGCAAATGTGGAATGAAAAAGTGCACCATGAATGCTAAGTGTCATTGTACTTATCTCTGGTTTTGAAAGAATAAATATTCCCATAGAGACTTTGTTACCTCTTCTCTGCAGCATCCTCAGCCCTCTGCCGTGCCCTCCCCATTCCTTGTACCCACAGACACTTCTTGGTGTTCAGTAATCACCAGGATATGTGAGGGTTTTGGGAATTAACTAAGAACCAAATATTAATTAGTGCCATTAAACTAGTTCAAAATTGCCTCTTTCCATAACTTCTTTCTTGTTAACATCTTCTATTCTCTGCCTGCTCTATATCCCACAATTTTTCAAATTTGTAAACCTACATTTTCTGTTCTTTAGCTAAAGCAGAAGCGATAGTGCTGGTATACTATTAGAAACTGTCTGCATATATTCAAGGAAAAAAGAAAAACTTCTGACTATGACATGCAAAAAATCCTACTGCTTTCATTCTGAGATGTTGCAACCCTTTCAGTATTCATTGGCCTTTATTATTCACCTGAGTAAGTAATAAGCAGCTTCTCTGAGTAAGTATTTAAAAGCTCAGCAGACCATTTTGCAAACTAAATTTCTGCTTTTTAAGGTCCTTCCAACAAGCACAACAAAAGCAATATACTTGCACAACACCCATTTATTCTTTTATACATATGTACCTGCATATCACCCATTTCATGAAGTCCTCCACTGGACAAAAATATGACTTGATTTGAGTTGTTCAAACTTTACCCTTCTTTAGAATATGCTAATTGAGGTTTTCAAAAACATACTTAAATAGCTCACAAGTAGGCATGCATTTAAAAAATAGTTATAAAGGATAAGACAAGTAATTCAAATCAGGAAGATTCAGCAGGTTGATTGATGAATATTTCAATAATTGAGATAGTAGAAAGTTTCCTTGTGGTTTGAGACGGAAGAAATGGCACAGATTATTGCATTTTTCCCCACCTCAGAACAGGATCAGTCCTTAAAAACTACATAAAATATTTAAACTATGTAGCAACAGCAATGAGTTGTTCAAGGGTAATGCAATTATTTTTAATATAACCACAACTGGGGCCTGCAAAATCATTAACTTTGACTGATTCTGTCACACAAAAATCATTATAAAGATCTTCAGGCATTTTTTGGTCCTATAAAATAAGCTAACCATCATATATATGCTCTTTTTTTTTTTACTTCCTGGAGGATGTTTTGAAATATTACTTTACATGATTCAACAAATCCAAGTTGAATATATTAACCTTTGAAATGAAAACATGGTCAAATTGTGTTAGGGCACAGTATGAAGTTAGTAGACACCTCTCTCTTCTACTCTTCCTCCTAACCTTTCACTTCCAGAATGTAAATGTGAGGACGTTCCTAAGCAAGCAGTGAGACACTCCTGCAGTCTGAGCAGGGCAACTGCAAGCTTTAGCACCCCTATCCTGCAATCGGCAAGTGCCTGCCACTTGAGTCAACAGGGACCTGTACTGCACACACTATAGATTAGGCAAGTGTCCTGGCAGACTGGGACAGACACACCAGCCAAGATGTGCAGAAGGAGGGTCTTCCAGCAAAGCTACTTCCATAAGAAAATTAATCCTTCCTTATTTTTCAAATCAACACTCCCAGAGCCTTAAAAGCTGGGGAGATATCTCAGTCTACTGGTGAAACCTCCCTGGCAATTAGTAAGACACTAAAGTGTTAAAAGACTCTAGTTACTACAGCTGTACAGAAATTTTATTGAGCTTAATGGAAATTATACACACATATTGATGAATGAATAGATCATTCTGAATTTACTAGGGCTGTCAAGCATTGTCTGCTAAATGGAATTCATCCTGGACAGAGCTATATTTACAGTATGTGAATGTCAAGAAGAAAAACACAATGTCAGAAAGCTAGAAAGGGTAATTAAGAATTTCAAACACTGGTGGGACCAAATGGCATCCAATAAAGTGATCAGCTGAGGCCACAGAAGAAAACGAGCCAAGCTGAAAAAGAACCTGAAACTTCTGAATTAATATTGAAAAGTAAAAGCCATGCTTCTTTATTGCTAACAAACTACCATTTTAACATAGTTTTTTCCTTTTTATACTTTTGGTTGCCAAGGACCCCTTGCATGGCAGAGCTCTAAAAATTATCCATAGCAGAATTTCCATCCACGTCTCTAGGATGGTAGATATGAGGACTTCACACACGAAAGATAGATGCAATGTATTTCAGATTATGACCAAACAAGATTTATGATTTTATGCATAGAATTAAATGGCCATATAATGGACAGCTCTATTACTGAGGGAAGTCTTGGGTTTATCAAGAACAACATGGGGTTTTCTACTGAGACTGTCTATAAACAAGGGTCTTTCTCTGAGGAAGAAAGAGGGCACATGAAAATTGTGATCATCTGCCTGGAAGACGCTGTAAAGACCGGAAAAAGAGTTTTATTTTCTAGAAATGTAAAGAAAGAAAGTCTTTCCTAACCTTCCTAAGGTAGCTAAAAAGGAATATGAAGATGCATTGGCAGAAAAGAGCCACTATCTTCTTCTCGCTTCATGCAGCTAAAAATATAGCATTATAGTTTGAGGTGAATGCATTTTGGCTTGACCATCATTTTGTTGTCATAGTTGTACTAAAACAAACAAGCAAATAAAAAACTGAAAATGTGTATATAGGTAATCATAGCAAAATATGGTTCTTATTCGTTCTTTACATGCTTCATAACAAAGGTGGTTTTAAAAAAGAAATGTTAAACTCTCAAAAAGCCTAGTATGTCACTATTAAAAATTATGACCCCAGACTCTCATTCATACAGACCTCAAAAGAAATTGAAGATGTTCAGAAGTTTTCAGCTCCATGTCCCTACATCTTCTGTAGTCTAAACATGTGCTCAAGACAGCATCTACCTTCAGAAATTTATTTTGGGATATCTTGGTCTCAATCAATCCACACTGCATAATGAAAGATTTTGACAAGCAAAACAAATAAAAAATCATGCCATACGTATGTCTCAGACATATACTAGACTTGAATCTGCATTTTATAGATGTACAAATAGAACTGAATTCCATTCTTACTCTGCATCCTGACTAAAACAACCAAAAAGAAATGGTGGTTACCTGTCAGAAATGCAATTGTTTTACACTAATCACCAGTCTTATTTTGAGCTCATTTCCAGTTTAATGCTCCTCGAAGAAATGGAAGAATCTGTTTATTTACAAATATAATTTAATTACTGCTCATCCACTTGAACAGTCCAAAATAATTCTCTCCTCCAAGACACAGTAGTCTACACATTCATGTCTTTCTTTTTCTTCTGAATTTGCTTTCAAACCCCACCTTAAGCCTGTTTCCCTCCTCCTCTCATTTAAGCACCACTTGTTAATTTATTTGGATGGTTTTTATACTGCAAAATAATTTTGCATTCCTACTATCCCTAAAGTCTACTAATGAAAAAATGAAACAACATTTGAGAATCACTGAGAAAAATTATTTTAATGTGGTATCTATTTTATTATTCTTTTCTTCCAAGCTGGAAATGTTATATCCATGAACATACATATTTTGAGAAATTGACTGTTTTAGGGACTATACAGAGCAACCTGTGTCTGCTACTAATGCAACCAGCCCAACTGGAAGCTCAGCTGGATCTTATATGTCATGTGCATAAAATATGCAGGATGAGATTTTCTTTGCACAAGAAGTAGAGGATAGGGTCAGTAATAGCCATCTGAATACAGTGGTCATTTGAGGATTTTGCCAAATTTATCACCTGAGAAGATTGCACTGAAAAACATCTAGACAATTTTTAAAACATGGATTAAGTCCTTGAAAGACTGACCCCTTGATGAATCGATTTCATTCTGGAATAAAGACCAGCATTTTTGACTCCTTAACCTTAAAAGTTTTCTTTCTCTCAGTTTATTTATTATTTTTTTAGATCACATAGGTGCCTTCTCTCTTAGTAATGTTATATATTGCTATTATCAATAGCAATAATATTTTATATTGACTTTATATTTTATATATTATTTAGATTTTTGCTAAATGGCAAATACATTAAGTGGTATTTTCTAGATCCTAGTCTTGTCTTGCATGCTTTGGATGGGTAAGGTGGAATCTTAGTTCTACTGAAACCAGAGGAAGTTTTGCTATCGATCAAATAGGAATAGGATTTTATCCCTTATATTTATACCTATGACATCTGAGGAAGTCCCGTCTGTACAGAGACAGACACTTTGCGTCTTTTAAGTGTAAAATATAACACTGAAGATGTTAATTATTTTCCAAGCATCTACATTAAACTTTCATTGTATTTAAGTATCAACATATACAACAGATTTCACTGAGAATGTATTTTAAAAATACATTTAAATGTACATTTAAAATACTGTGCTGAAATAGTCGTTTCTTAATTCAGTTTATATTCATTCATGGATGCACAGGAGAAGGTCTATGTTGAAAAAAATGTACACAAAGTGAATTATAGTAATATTATGAAAAGCTATTGCAATTATGTTGGAAATATTTCTAGTCACCTTTAAAACAGAAATTGAAATCAATCTGGAACATTTCCTTCTGCTATTTGGGGGCGGGGGGAAGCATCCTTTCACTAATGCACAGACTGCAAGGTAAATGCTACAGAAAGGACTATCATTTATGCCTGGATGAGGAGACTCCATGTGACTTGAAGGCTTTTGCAAGACAAGTACATAGCAACACCTTGGTGAATACAGTAAATACTTCCATGACAAAGTAATATTAGGGAAGAATTGATGTATTTTTAGCCATATTTTATGCAAATTAGCAGCTGGAAACACAGAAAAAAGCCAGCACTATCTGACAAGATTTCTTTCTTTAAACTGACAGTGATCTACAACCCTCATCTTGGGAATTTCTTTGGTAAAGGTTTTGGAATAATTCACAACTGGTAGCTTTAAACCACTGCTTTACATTAAATAATTTGTGCTATTGAGGATACAGCCTCATTATCTACTCAATACTTATTTAACAGATTGGAAGAGGTTAGCAGAGTAATGCACTAAAGTTACTGAAGCATTTAAGCATTCTGAGTGAATACATATTTGCCTCCCTGTTATATTGTCCACATCATTCAGTCTCAATTACTACACTAATAAACCATAGTTATCTTCATCTCCTACTACAGATAGCATATGGATACATGACAATAAAAGTACTTTAAAATACTACCATTTACTCTATCTTATAATATTAGGAGTATCCAGAGTCCTCTTGAATCATGTTATAAATTCTTTCATACAATTGATTGTGGTAAGGCACTTTGTGTTACAGTTAAATGTGAAGCTCCAGTAATTCTCCATTATGACTCCAGGACTGCCTTTTATTAAGTGTCTACACTGCACCTAAGTACAGAGCAGGGTGTCAATCATGACTGGAGCTTCTGCATACTACCTGAATATGATCACACTTAAAAGATAAATACGTATTGTTTTGCCTGTCTGCACACCTGTCTGTCAGATAATTTCCTATGCATCTCCTGTGTTTCTCTTTTTTTTTTTTTTTTTTTTTTTCCTTTCTGCTAGGCTTCTGATTTCTAACAAAGACAGCCTGGCATTAAGAACACCAACTGTACGAAGATTGGCAACCTGGCAACTTTTTTTTAAAATTGAAAGCATTAGATGAGCTTTATGCTAACTTTAGGAAGTCACTTGCCATGGCTATGCATGCATAGTAACTGCTTGGGCTTCAGTGGAGTTCCTGAGCTGCGTAAGAGCTCCAGCCGAGCCTGACCAGATCAGATCAGCTCACAGCTCACAATTACTGGAGTTACTGTATCACATGCCTCGAAGAATGTTCCCATTCACCAGTTGGAGGTTTTCATTAAGGCCACTAACCCTCCTACTACTTTAAACAGAAAAATAGACAGTACAGGTTTTTGGTGAACTAAGGAGATTGAGTGCTGACTGGTATGGTGGTCTGAAAACCACTATTTATTTTATTGTCATATTGATATAAATTCTATGCTGTAGTAGTTATATCCTGAAAAAGAGGTGGCTTATTCATTCCTTGTTCAGAGTAGTCCCACTGCAGTTAGTCTGATGTTCTTTCGGGGGAAGCAGTCAGCAGGCTGTAGTAGCATATAACAAAATCATACATGCATGTACATCAAAAGTGCACACACAAATATTGTGAGCACAAATGATTGCTCTTGACACCTAGGTAGCCATTTTGAAAGTAAGGATGAAACTGAGAATGAAATTACTTCTTTCCATAGAATCAGGAAAAAATTGAGTAGGAGTAACAAGGGAATGAAATCAAAGTACAAATTGTAGGGCTGCACCGTGATCTTTTTTGCCATTCTTCCTTCTGCACTGACATACCAAAAGCAAACAAGAAGCCTTGATAGGAGGCTGTGATGGACAGGCATTTTGTCTTAAATGGACAGACATTTTTGCCTTAAACATTTCTTGGTATAATGGGTGTGAGCTTCGTTGCAAGGTTTCTGGTCCTGCAGAGGCTAGACTAAAACCCACAGCATGGTTTTAGTCCCTGCGGTCTGCCTGCAGGGGCAAGACTAAAACCCACAGCAACAGTTTTAGTCCCTGAGGTCTGCCTGCAGAGGCAGGAGTGAATGCCCGTGCATCATCCTGTGGTTTTGGTGTCTGCAAACCACTATCTGTGTATGTGCAAGGATTCTAGGGCGATGACCTCAGGGAGCATATCATCTGATACAACCCTGAAATCATCTAATACAACCCTGAAATTGTCCCCCCTGCGACCACGTGGGACACACTGAGCCTGCACAGAACCAGACCACACCTACCCTTGCCTTGCATCACACCCACCATGCATATGTATGAAGTTTCTTGGAACCAGGCAGAGACTTTGGAACTTGGACTGTATAAAAATGGTACCATCAAAAGCTCTGTCTGAACCCTACTACCGAAGACTTGAGGAACACGCACCCACCACTGAAGAATTGAAGACTGAGGACGAACAAGACGCCACGGATCCATGGTGGTGACTATTCCTGCAACTTTATCCCAAATGCTTGCTTGATTTCTGCCTTTTTATTCTATTCTATCCTATTACTACTATTTTCTACTTTTCACAATAAAAGCTATTTTGGGTGTATGGCATTTGACCTCATTTGTGTCTTAATCTCTCTCTTGGGATCGTATCGAAACCTCCCTGACATTGGATTGGGACAGAGGCACACAATGTGAAGAGCTTTGTGATGTATGAACGTTGCATCTTAATGACATGCAGCCTCTCATCAGATTTGGTAGTACAGAGGCCTTTCATAAAGACCACTTCAGCCTAATTTATAAGGAGCCATGTTCTGGTTTTAACATTTTTAGATTTTAATCTGTACATTGCAAAACAGCCTGGGTTTATTACCTGGAGTTAGGAAATATCTAATCTAAGATGTGATTTTAAAGTCTTTTCTGCAATCAATAGTTCAACGCAATGAACTATCACATGCCCTGCTACACAATAGTAGGAGAGGTGCAGCTAGACTGTTGGTACACAGGTGAAACTAAAAGAGATGGTAATAAACCTTTATGTGATGACTCTCGCAACAACCACCACAATGCACTCTGAGTTTGCCATCCAGTCTGGTGTCACATGAAAAACTTTTTGTGCATGTTTCCTCTAGTTTGGAGAATAGAAAGCTCCCTAACTGGGGAAGGAGGATTCTAGAAGAACCCAAAAAGCAATCTGAAATGAGACACTACAGAACTGTGAAGGAGCCTGTGGGTAAGCTGCCTTATTTACATGTCAAGGGCTTCAATACCAGCCCACCATACTGTGCTATTATCTCTTGGAGAGCAGAATATATATGTGTGTGTCTCACCCATTCATACAGACGAATACATAATGTTATGTAACTATTTAATAAGTCATGTCCATATAAAGTCAAATACAAATATCTATTATAGAATGACAAGCTTATTATTAAAATACATTCTGGATAATCTTCATCCATAAGAAAACAAGACTAGAAGAGGCCACTCAAGTCATATCAGTTGCCCAGATTTATCTTCCAAGATAAAGTCCCTTTTCTTCTCAAGCACAAATCCTTTTCACAATATTTATGAAACACAGGGTGATCTGGAGATACTTTGTGTGAGGTGTGGCCACATAAAAATCACTTAGCTTTCAGACCCTTTTCAGGTTTTTTTAAAGTATCAGACATGAAAAAATACATGTATTTGATAAAAGATTTATACTTCTTGATCTTATCTCAACTTTTAATTAAAAATTATAAAGAAGTCACATTAGGTAGACCAAAGTCCTACTATGACAATAGTGCATGAACTTTTAGCTGTAAATGCATTGGTAATAAAAGGTGCTTAGAGTACTGTATGTTACTCACTGCAATATGGCGTGTAATGAATGAATACTAATTTATTCTCCACAGCATCTAAGGATTTCAAAGCAATATACAAATATTGAATTAAGTTTCCCAAAGAGGTAAGTAAATATTATATCCATGTATAGAACAAGCACAGGAATCTAGGCACAGTGTCCAAAATCACCCATATTCCAACTGCTGTAAACAAGATCCACTGGCTCTGAGACCAAAATTGAGTTTTTAAAGCCAGACAGACAAATCAGCAAAAGCTATGCCTCTTGGCCTATAGGGCAAGTTGCCCTATTAGGGCAGGTGAACTGAAAGTGCTCCATTAGTACTTGGATGGAGATGGCAAAGAGTATGAGAGAGTATGAAAGATTTAATCATCAGAAACGCACTCAAACAGGAAAAGGCAGAAGAACCTAAGTGAAAAGTACTTTAAAAGGAATGAAAGGAACATGATGACTGTAGCTAACAAGCTAATGCCTTTTGCTACCCATAAAGAAAATCTGATAGAGCTATAGGTGAACTAGATGAAACTAGTAGTAGAAATGTTCATAATTTACAGAGTACACACATTTTTGTTGTGCATCATTCAAAAGTGATACCATGCTATCTTGTAGAAATTTCTGCATTTTGTAGAAACAATTTGAGAGCAGAGAGGTATTTAATAGCACCACTTGTCACTTTTGAACAGTGAAAGATCTTCAGTATCCCAGTCAAAAACCTTGAAATGTGTTGAAGTCTATATGGCTGTACTCTGTGCAAAAGAGAGATGAAGAGCAGGCTATTTCATTTCCACTTTAAAAAGACCTTGAATCTCTCTGGTAAACATTGACAACCAAAAAGAATGCAATCTCTTTAACAACCAAAAGGAATGCAAACTAATTATAAGTGCTGCAGTGATAAAAGCACTGAGTCCTTCTGTGTTTCCAACTTCATGATGAAGTAAGGCCTCATTGTTCTACCCACGGACGTGCCTGCCAACGTGGGAGAATTTTAGATGCAAACGAAAGACTGAAAGACTATTCTCCACTCACCCATCTTACAGCAGCTAGTGATTTAGCTGCTTACCACTTCTACCTTTAGTGAAGACCATTCTATACAAGTGTTGTAGATTATGTCGGTACCATTCTCAAAATCTGTAAATACAGCATAACCTTTTTTCTAGGTGCTCTCCATCCACATGGCTGCTTCTCTATCAGCTTGTGGACTGCCTGCTTAGAGGCCGTCTGGCAATATATTAACCCCCTGGGCATGTACAGGCATCGAGGATACCATCAGCTCCAGGACATGTCTCAGTCACACTTCTTGCAAACCAGCAAAACTGGCAGGTCTGGTGAAGCAGGTGGCTTCAGAAGTACCTATAGCATTTATAGACACACTCACAGGGATATTTTGGTAACTCAGATTGAAAAATCTATTCTTTCCAGAAAAAGTGCATCTTTTGTTCATTAGTGTCCTGTTCAGCTCAGTTGACCTTGGTTTTATTTCAAACCTTGACTGCTGTAACATTCACTCTGCTGCTCAGCCAGCAGTCTATGGGATTACAACAAGTAAATGGTTGGAAGAAAAAAAAAAAGGATAACATCTTTCTCACTCACAAATCAAGGAAGGATTCATCTGAATACAGACAACTAACTTCAGACTTGTCACTGTAGTGTCCCTTTACAGTTGACAGAGAGCTAGTCAGGATTGTCAGTGTCATCTAGGATAAGATTCCTGTTACCCTAAACTAGAAGTTTGCACATGATCAGATGAGTCAAGCACTACTAAAGTGCCTATTTCCTCTCCTTGAACTACAAGAAGATCCTTGAGTACCTGGCACAGCTGTAGACAGCAAAATAGGGGTGAGATGAAGCCTGCCTTAGAATAGAGATTCTGCTGTCTCTCCATAGAGTCTGCTTCACCCCCGTGTCTACTCATTTAGACTGTGCTGGCTCACTCATATTGCAGAGTTAAGAATAACCACATTGAGAATTGTGGAATCAATTGGGAATTGTGAAGCATCTTGCTATATGAGATGCTTCAAGTGCCTTTTCCTTGCAAGCATGGTCCAGATTTGAAATTTGCTCATTAACACCAAGCCTAAATTTTTGTAGTTAGCCAGAAATGACAATAATAATACTACTAATAATTAAAAAAAGGGGGAAAAAAACCCCACCACAAAACAAAGAAAACTCCACAAATTAAATAACAGGTAGGAAGAAAGAATATGATCATCAAACAAATCAAACACTATACTGTTTAACTGTAATCTCTATTTTGCTTGCAAAATTGAAACAGAAGAAAAATTCTTTTGTCCTTGCCTCTTCTTTCAGAAACCCAAATGTTGTGCTACACCAATCTATGTGGCAGGCTACTCATCTCTCTCTCCTTAAGGGGTCTTCCAACATTTCCATTTATTTTATCATCGGCTCTCAAGGTAAAACATAAAAGAACTGGAGATACTGGTTCTTTGGCTCTGAGTGAGTGCTGAACAACAAGAAATGCTTTCCTAACAAGACCTTAAAGTCAACCCATCCCTGCTGTACCAACCGTTACAGATCAGAACAATTTACTTTTTTTCTCCTCCATGGATGCACAGTAATCCCTTCCTTCACCTTCTGGTGACAGGATACATAGACTCAATCAGTCCTTGCTCTCCCGCCTGTGCAAGAGGAGAACAATAATTAAAATCTTATATATGCATGCAAGTATTGCTCATGGTATTTCCAAATTAGTTTGATTGCTGGGAAAGGTGTTTGATTCACATTGTCTGTTATAGCAAAACAAAATCATAGCTCCTCACTTATACTGAGTTAGTGCTTGCTGTATAGAGAGAGCATTTGGATTAGTTTGTCTTTCATGGCCTACCCTGCCTTTCTTTTTATTGTCAATGACCAAATCCCTCACTGGCTTCATGGTGAGCTGGACTGAGTCTATGATCCCTTAGAGTTTATATTGTCTTGCTTATATCTAACTGACATATTTTATGATAGCACTGGGGAAAACACTCGATGATAACTGATTGTCTAACTTTGGTTTCCAGTTTAGCTGGAAAACAGACACATTTCTTACTTGGTCACTTATAACTTAACATGAAGCTTGACTACTGTTTAAGAAATGTGCTCCATGGATCTGTGTCTTACCTGCACTGAGAAAAACTTACGCACTTCCAGATCCATCATAACTTTAGTTATCCAGAAAGTAACCACGTTGACAGATGGTGAAAAAATCCTACAAGACCATATGTAGGAGAAGTATTTCTTGATTGGAATCAAAGACCAGAAGAGATTTCTTGATCTATCAATTTCAACCCCTTGTGATTTCAAGAATTCCACCTTAAAATTTGTTAAGTTCTTCCATATTTTTTTGGTCATTTTGGAAAATTGAATCAGAACATTTTAATGGTCAAGACCTTTCTTTTAATTTTTAGCCAAAATATATTTATATTTGGCTTATATACATTTGCTCAAGTGCCAGCACTGCCCCTTATCTTGAAATTATTCTCGAGTCCCAGTCAGATTAAAACCAAGACAAATTGTTGAACATTAAAATGCATGGTTGAAAGTTGGAAAAAAAAAAAAAAAAAAGAAATGGGCTTAAATCAACCCATTTATAATAATACAGCCATAGGCCTTCTTTCAAACACATCAGGGAAAAAAATGGGAGTTGGGTTTTTTTACTGTATTTTTTTAACCCTAAAAATGTCAAGCAGTAAGTATGGGTTACAATTCAAGAAACACAACAGGATGTACACTTGTAGAAAGGTGGAACTACACTTGTACAGAAAACACTTATCCTTCTGGAAATTAAGACAACCTGGTTTAACTAGTCATATGTTTTAATCATCTTCATCAGAAACTGCACTTTTTAGATCATTTGCTTGTGTGTAAAATATCATGCTTAGAGGATGATGCTTCAGCTGCATATTTCACATGAGAACTATGCAAGCTTCCAGCTCAGCAAAGTTCTTACATATGTGCTTTCTCAAACATTTCAGTCCACTTTGTCAGGGTATCCAATATACATTTCTGTGACTCTTATTTATTTCAAAGGAAGTCTTCTATCAGTTAAGGCATAATGAAAACAGTAGGATCAGATTTTAATTTATTTGGAAGCCAGCAGTTTGTATTTTTCGAGTGTCAGAGTAAAAAAACTGTTCACATAGAATTTAGCTTTCCTGCTCCTGAGGGATTTATTAGTTCATGTAGGTGACATAATGTTTGGAGCAAGGGAGAAATGTCTTCTCTGACTCAACTGGTCACATTCACCTTATATACATGTCAGCTAAGGCCTATTGACAACAGAAATTCAATTTATACCTGGAAAAATGGATATGAATGTAAAAGTTTGTGGAAACTCTATGATAGATCTTTGTATTCTGTTCAGTACTTCAGTGAACCTTCCAAGTAAAAGCTTCTTGAATTACTCTGAGTACCTATGTGTTCCATGAAAACGAGAAACAAAATTTTTATGACATATTCTTGGCAAAAATACTTTCATCCAGTTCTGTCACAGAGGTATGACGGATGAAGGACTGCAGCCTCATTCTACAAATGTCACTGGGGAAAATATCTGTAAACTATTTATGGACTAAATGACTAAATGACAATTTTATTTCACTTGCAGAATTATTATTTTTTGTGTTGCCAATGCATGCAGAACTTGGTACATGTGGAGCACAGAATCTGCTCATATGTCTTTTCTTCTCTCTTTCCACTATATTACATATATTTTATTAATATATTAATATACCCTTATTAATTGTGTATGTTCTGTGCAACCACAGGTAGGAAAGGGACAGGTTGACTTGCCTTGGTTAGTCAATTCACTCTGTATCACAGCTCTGTCCAATGGGGTTTGCCTTCTTTCATGACTATGATAGAAATACTCACACAACTTTGTTGTGTCTTTGGTCTTGAATTAAAAAAAGCATGGTGTCCCCTCACTAGAAAAATGGTAATATTAAAGAATGGTATACTATCCACATACTGTAATATTTTGTATGTCTGTTAGATGCACCAGTTTGCCCATTTTTCATCACTATGACTGCTATAAACAATGGGCAGCAAAATGTGTAATACATCTAGCCATAGCCCTAGGTACCATGCTAGGACCAAGCAGCCTTTGGTGAGGAACTAGATATCCATGTTTGTTTAGGACTGGCTGGAGCACAGCATACTACTGAGAACCATCCCAAGCCTGCTCACAATGATGTCCAACAATTCTGTGTCCCCAAAAGGATATTTCTTTCACCATGGTTCACCCAAGTAGAAAAAAATCCAAACCAAACCAAATAAACCCTATAACTGAAATGGTTTTAATAATTAGGTGTCCTGTTACATCAGCTGCTCATGACTAAAGATTTCACCAGGCAGATACAGAAGTAGTTCAGACGTTTGAGAACTTGGATTGGAGTCATCCCAAAAGCCTGTATATGCTGTACACATGGAGTGTGAAGAATGTCAACAATTTTCCTTCTGTCCGATGCTAAGTAAATGTCTATTTCCCCCTAATTTACTGATCACCAAAATATACTGAGTAGTAAATGAAAGGGAAAAAACTATGCTAGAAAGACACTGTGCATCCTTCAGACACCAGTGAACATTTCCAGTGCAAAGCTGTTGTTATAGCCTGAAAATTCTCATGAGACAACAATGACATGCTGTATATGAACAAGCCTCTGACTGTACAAAATGATTGAGAAAATTAAGTAGTTTCCTACTCTGGTCAGAAGTACATTATGATACTAAAATCAACTATGGCCCTTATCTTGAAATATGCTCAGATGAAAAATGTTTAAAAAGTGTTCTATTTTACATAACAAAAGCAAAATTTAGCTTAGTGGATCACTAAAACTTTAAAAATTACAGCTTCCACAACACAGCCACTTCTGTTCTAGCCATCTTTACTTACACAAGTGTTTCTTGACATAAATAAATCTAAAAAAAAGAGTAAAATCATTCTAGAACCATATGTTGGTAAATTCTTGTGAGATGTTGATTCTCCTGATTCCTAGTGCAATTCAACTGCTCTCAGTGAAGTTCCTCTCAAATTGTACAAATAAAAGAAGACTCAAATGTTACTGTTATTTGTATTGTGTATGATTTATAAAACACATGCATAACTTTTGCATGCTTGCTTTCCAGTGGACAGGTATATTGTTAAACTCTATTACAATGAAATCATAAAATTTGTTGTATCCCCTTTAAGACATCCCTATGCCCACGTTTTGAAATGAATGTTGTGAATTTTCCTTTTGTCTACTTCTCCCCGTTTTTTTTGCATCCCAAACATTAAGTCACATACAACATATCCTAGGGTTTTTTTTCCTTCTTTCAAAAGTAAACTTACTGAGACAGAAAACTTGTACAGAAAGGCACTCAAAACTGGGCATACTATCAATGGAACGACAACAACAAACAACAAATCTGAAATATCTACTGCTTCATAGTCTAGAGTAATCTGGATGCAAGAGAGCTGGAAAGTATTTATTTCTTTTTGCATTAAGAGTATTCAGGTAGTAACAGCTTTTGTCACTCAGTCGTATGAACCATATATAGTACCTTCAAGCAGCACTGCTGACTTCAGTTAGTCCATGAAAATGTTCCTGACTGTGAATAAGAGAATTGGCATCTGATCTCAACAAGTAGAGAATGTGACTCTCCATTAGAGATGGTTCATTTTCCTCTTACAAAAAATCATTCAAAATTAATCAATTTCAGTAGGGAAAATTATAATCTAGCTTGCGTTATTAACAAGTTTGCTGAGAAAGAAAGGCAATAAAAATATGCTGCTAATGAAACTTTTAGATCTTCAAATGTAATTCTCTAATTCCTTGTCGCTACTTTAACATACAGTAGCACTGAGGGTTGTCCTGTGAGGGTAAGCATTAGCACTTAGTAAAAATGCATAGAGAGCCACTTCATTTATGTAGGAAACTAATTGCTACAGCAAAGAAGGTATGTAACATTGTGGCACTATAGAATCAAAATGTTGGACATGTTCTCTACCCACTGTAACATCTTTTCCTCTAAGGTTATTAAAGCACCAAAGAACTAATGCATATAATCCAAAAAAAAAAAAAAAAAAAAAAGAAAGATCAGAGAAATTTCTCTCAGGACATAGTTAGCATGTTGTGCTGGTTTTGGCTGCGGTAGAGTTAATTTTCTTCATAATAGCTAGTATGGGGCTATGGTTTGGATTTGTGCTGAAAACAGTGTTGATAATTCAGAGATGTTTCTGTTATTGCTGAGCAGTGCTCACACAGAGTCAAAGCCTTTTCTGCTTCTCACCCCACCCCACCAGCGACCAGGCTGGGGGGGCATGAGAAGTTGGGAGGGGACACAGCTGGGACAGCTGACCTCAACTGACCAAAGGGATATCCCAGACCATATGATGTCATGCTCAGCATATAAAGCTGGGGGAAGAAGAAGGAAGTGGGGGGACGTTTGGAGTGATGGCGTTTGTCTTCCTGAGTAACCATTTATGTGTGATGGAGCCCTGCTTTCCTGCAGAGGGCTGAACACCTGCCTGCCAATGGGAAGTGGTGAATGAATTCCTTGTTTTGCTTTGCTTGTGTGCATGGCTTTTGCTTTCCCTAATAAACTGTCTTTATCTCAGCCCACAGGTTTTCTCACTTTTACTCTTCCAATTCTCTCCCCTATCCCACTGGGGAGGGGAATGAGTGAGAGGCTCCGTGGTACTAAGTTGCCAGCTGGGGTTAAACCACGACACATATCATTTACCAGGAGCAGTAAAAAGAAATAATAAAATTGCAAAGATTGTCCACCAGGTGGCATGTGAGCCATATAATGTTATGAGTAGCAATACTGTAAATGCACACAATTTTGTCCTGCGCAAGACAGTGAACCTGTCTGATTGGTCTGGGGCCAAATAAACATCTATAATTATCTAGAGTAATTCACAAGCAGTATTTATTTTCTGGTAAGAACCACTCTCATTAGTTAAGCTCCCTAAAAGTGTTCAACAATAAGTCAAGCTCCTTACCAAACTATTGGCCATTATGGTTTCAGCCTTAAATTTCACTTAAATGTTTTTTTCTTTGTGATAATTTCCATTCTTGGCAGTAACATATCCATGAGAGCTTTTACAGTTGAGAACTGTAAGGACAGAGAGGTTTGGCAAATACAGAGACAGACAGTCAAAGCACAGAAAGAAAAGCTATCTAAGTGCTCTGTAGCTTGGATCATAACTGATCGTAAATTGATAATAACAAATTGATAAAAGATATTCCTGGTTTTACCTACTCCAATGAAGATGGAAAGGGCTAATACCTTCTCACAGTCATGATTACATATTTATATAGTTGCATATACTGTTCTCTGGAGAACTGCAGCCATTAAAAACAGAAGAAAATCTTAGGGTAATTATTGCTTGCTAATACAGTGTAGCAATGGGAAGAAAAAAGAAGAGCCAGAACTGTGGCCCTAGCCAGTTTTCTATAGGCTGCCAGAAGTATTTCAAAGGCATTCAAGAAGTTCATCGCTATGATAGCAGTCTTAAACCCTCCCCAGCACTGCAGAGTTTCTATGTATGTTTTGCAAATTTCCAATGGGTAAGTTAGTGGTTTACTAGCTTTGGGTCTGAGATGAGGAAAAATTGTTTCACTTGCCACACTTGAGCTTCTTCATCAACAAAATCAGTTGGGATTCTTATTACCCTCCCTTGTGAAACTCTGAACTCAGCACTGAGCAGTTCTAGTAAGTAGTACTATAAATAGTCCAGATAGAGCAATCTTTTCTATGGGTTAAATATTGCCAGTTTGCCAACTACCATTTTGAAAGTTCTCTGTCCTGAATATTTACACAGGTCTTGTTTCTATCATACCGGAAACCCATCAGTCCAAGCAGGGTAATGAGGCTAATTCTACAGCTGGAGATGGAGTAACACCATTATTATTTATCATTTTTATTTTATTATATTCTAGGTATACCTAGTAAACACAAGAAATGTCTCATAGTAGATAACATTTTATAAATTACAGTATTATAATGATGATTAATAAGCTTGAAGTTTTTTTATTATTATTACTGCATATGTATTTCTGCCTTTGCATTATTCAGCTGTGGAAGACCTTGGCCCCCAGGTATTGCAGACATGGTTTTCTCCCCTGTCATCTCTCTACCTTTCTTTATCTTTTTCATTATTTCTGCTGGTTTGTGGTTTTTTTCTGTCTGCTTCCAAGTTATTTCTGTAAACCTCCATCTCAGAAATCTGCACTCTTACCGTATTCTTTAACGTATATATATGAAAGAATCTCTGCCAAAGACATCTTCTCATTGATATAATGTTCACACAACTAAGAAATCTCTTTTTTCTTCATCAGTTGTCTACAAAACAGTTTCAAGCCACTACTAGTAACAAAAAATTAACAGAGATCATGGGCTGATATTTTTGCAATCAAATTCATGCAAAGTTTCTGGGTTTTTCCAAGGAAAACCAATGTGCTTTTGAATGAGTCAATTTTCTAAAATTATATGGTCTGAAATAAATAACAGAAAATGACCACTAAAACTGCAGAAAAAGAGAAATTGTCATTTTGCACTACCATTGTTACAACATTTGTTTAGATAGCCAAGAGACCATGGCCCCATTCTGCTCTGTAAAACATCGTGTAACTGACAATTATATCCCCCTATTAAAAGGGCATTAAAATCACATTTGAAATCTTAGAGCCTACTTGAAAATCAGCTTTGCCTTCTCTATTTCCCTTAGCTCAAATAATATAACAAAACCAAATCTTCAGTTACAAGAATGAGTGAGGGAAAAGAAAGATCCCCATTTTCCTACAGTGACTGAACACTTCACAAACTATTACTGTCAGGCCTGATTCTTGCTTTTGTCTCTTTGAAGTTAAACAAAGATAGTAAAGATCCTTTAAAAAAAAATTATGAATACCTCCTCATTTCTTGTTGAGTCTTAATTTCTTCTTCCACACTTCTGTTGCCTCCTGTTTTAGCATATGATGAAAACATCCAAAAAATACGTAAACTTACTAATTTACTTGGAGTGATTGATAAGTACTATAACTAGGCAATATTATAGCATTGACACTTCAAAGCTGACTGTTAACTATTCTCAGTTAGTATCTGCTCTTGTTAGTATCACTGGGGTTTTACAAGAGAAAATTCATCCAGATCAACTCTTCCTAATCTGAGCAAGTTAAAAAAAATATGCAATCAAAATAAGAAGTCCAGTTAGTTTTCAAAAATGACTAGACACGTTCCTCTTCAATCTGTATGAGTGAAAATGATACCCTGAAGACAGTGACCCTACTCTTTCTGTTGTTTCCATCATTTGTAAATTGGCTACATTAGCTGCCTCTCAGGAATAAGGATTATGGGCTCTTTTGGAAATATCACATACTGAATATCAATCTTACTGAGAAGACTAATGCTTGTCTCATTATTACAAAAGAATAAACCAAATAACACGTCAATTCATTTTCTTCTCAGGAGAAAGACAGGTGTAACTTTAAAATATGAAAAGAAAAAATGAAAAGCAGTAGCAGATCACAAGCAGAACTCTGATGGCCTGCACAGGTTTTTTTCAACATTTTTTTCACTCTCTTCCATTCAGTTCCTCTCTGTCCTCACCCTAATACTACCCACTGGGAGCATGGATGGTCAGATGTTGTGGATTCCAAGGAAAAACCTTTTTGCTTGGGACCACAGAACGTGTAATGTTCCTGAACTCTCAAAAATAGGGAAAAAGAAAATCTTTGAGTTTAGACTCCACTAGGGATACTTTAAGGGAAGAGATATCTGTTACTTAAGTTAGAGGTTTACAAAAGCACTGAAGGCAGTCAAGAGTCTCAATGCTACTGATTATCAAAAGAATGAGAGAGTGGTTGTTTATTTTTAAAGCACAAACATAAGTCATAATTTTTTTCTCTACTACAGAAGGAAAAAAATGGGAGAAGAGGAGGATGTTAAGCAGGAGTTACAGCTGATGGAATTCCAAAAGGGCCACAAACACTTACTCATTTATCTTTCAAACACAACTCTGTCACACTCCATGTTGGGCTTATCATACCTAGGGTGGGCCAGATGGCTTTTCTAATGAATTGCATATGTAGTAAGGTAAAAAATGGCTACGTGCTGAAGTGATGTTGAAGCTAAAGCACCTAATTCTACATTGGATGCAATCACAAAACACCTTAATAATCAATATTAAAGAAAAGGAATTTATTACTTTGATTCCAAATGGAATAAAAAGAAGCCACAAAAGAAACAAAGGCACTTCTATGTCAAGATGAGAACAATCTACCCAACAGAATGAAAACAAGCTTGACACTCAGCTCTCAGGGTTTTAAAAATGAATGTGATGGTCATATGGGGACATTCGCCGCCCCCCCCCCCCCCCCCCTTTTTTCCTATTCCATAAAGTGTTTGGGCTTGCCAACACCTTCTTGTGGTTCTACAGTCCCAATTGCATTACGATTTCAGGGGCTACTGTACACTGGAAATGCCAGACAGGTAACTACACTTAGTATTTTGCTTTTTGCTTTTTGAATTCATCTGGAAAAGGGGCAATCAAGACTTTTTTATTTGGGTGAGCAATTAATTTCCATGTGTATGTGGCATACTTTGTGTGTGATATACATGAACTCCTCCAGGTCTCCATAGGAAACTGCTGGCCTGGTGCCTCTGAAGGCTAAACTATAACACATCCCAGCTGTGGGCAAACAAATGGCTTTGGCACTTAACAAAAGGGTTTCTTTTGATGGAAAATTCATTATTGTCTTTTCTGTTAAGCACAACAAAAAGTTATAATGAGGAGCAATGAACAAAATATTAATTAGAAAATGCTGCATTGATACAACACATTCAAAGGAAATATTATTCAACAGTAGCAATCTCTTCATCTGGTTATGAAAAAAGCAATTAGTTATTAGTATGAAACAGAGAAGGAAAATAATGTCATTAGTATATAAAAAAATTCAAGCAGATGTCACATTGGTCAAATTCTGAAAACTGAGGGGAAACTGGCTGTAATTTCCTCCCATATGCCCCAAAGTCATCAGGAATTTGTGATAAAATTCTGCCCTAGCTTTGATATCGGAGTTCCAATACCAAAGAGATGGAGATGAATTCTTAGATAGAGATGAATTCTTAGATGAATTCTTAGATAGCACAACTCTTAGCTGAGTTGTGCTCTATGCTACATGTTTCTCCCTCCTTAAAAAGTGAAAGGTTCACAACTGGGGCTTACAGGATAACCCTCTAACAGGATTCACACCACTGAAAGCTAGTTCTGGCCTGTAGGAGAGGAGTAGAAAGCCTAGAGAGCATGTTTCTTTCCTTTTCCATGAGTAGAAGAAAGGCACCTGGAACAAGCCCAGCTCTTCTCTGGATGAGATGTACTTGTCCAGTGAACAGTTCCTGCAAAGCCTTCTAGACCATATACCAAAGGCTGAGTACCAAAACTATTTTGGGAAATCTGGAATGGAACAGCCAAACATGGATGGTTGGTTGGCTTAGCCAGGTACCGTATTTTTGCAACAGTACCTCATTATATCAATTTAAACATGATAAGAGAGGGCCCACGGAGTTCTCTAATTCACTCTAAATCCGTTTGTATGTGAAAAACAAGCATATGCTCTTTAATGAACACATTCAGTAGAATTCAATGCATATCTAAGCATTAAGTTCAGCCTATATGTTCACCTTTTGCAGAATCAGGACTGTAGCTTTCTAAATCTCAGTAAGAAAATAAAGCAAGCAATTTTTTATTACAACATACTGGGGCTAGAGAGTAATTTCAACAGATTTAATTAAAAAAATATTAACAAAGATTAATGTGTAGAATTTTCATATGGACTGTTTAAATAAGTAGAATGAACAAAACTTGGCAATGGCAATGAAGATCTAAATCAGTTATCATATATTCTGGACACATAAGGAGATACACTTTGATACTTATCAAAAGTCAGAGAAGAAACTTAACAACCACAAAGTGGCACATGCTTAAAGTGATAACTTACGAAAATAAATAGTTTCTTAAAACAAAGCCTTGCACAAACATTGCAGAGAGAGCTGGAGGGGAAAACAGCACATTTCTAGTGTCACTCTTAAAATAGCTAAACCAGCTTAATTAGTGATCCACAGTAATTGCCATTTTAAGAGTGACATTACATTGTCTGCAAAATACATCTGTAAATCGCAGGACATTAAATGAAAGTAATTGCATCTTAAATACAACACATACTTTTGGAGTATTGTAATTCTAGATGGTATCCTATGGAAAGGAACAGAATGGAACAGAATGGAGTGGAACAGAATAGAATCCTTGAAAGATCTTCAAGAAAGATATCAAGGGTGAAGGCCAAAGGAGGAAAAGAGGGCAAGGAAAAATATGGTCAAGTAGACACAACAATTCAGAACTTCCTTCCAAGAAGACGACCTCACCATAAGCAGGGTAATAAGGTGAATAGGTAAGGAAAGGTAAGGAAATCCTACATGCTCTCTACATCTCTGCAAAGTTCATGCAGAGGGAACCAAAAGCCTTTCTTTCACCTCAGGTATACCCACAGCCAAATGAATGTATATGGTATAAAAGTCCTTATTTACAGTCTGAACGTACAGATGAATTTTGGCACCAACATACAAAACAACAAGAATAGTACCTTCGTTACTCTTTCACGACTCAAAATACTAAATCCTAAAGGAAAAAGAGACTTTCCAGGGTGTCGTGGTTTAACCCCAGCCAGCAGCTAAGCACCACGCGGCCCCTCACTCACTCCCCCCCCCACCCAGTGGGATGGGGGAGAAAATCGGGAAAAAAGAAGCAAAACCCACGGGTTGAGATAAGAACAGTTTAATAGAACAGAAAAGAAGAAACGAATAATGATAATGATGACACTAATAAAATGACAACAGCAATAATGAAAGGATTGGAATGTACAAATGATGGGCAGTGCAATTGCTCACCACCCACCGACCGGCACCCAGCTAGTCCCCGAGCGGCGATTCCCCGCCCCCACTTCCCAGTTCCTATACTAGATGGGACGTCACATGGTATGGAATACCCTGTTGGCCAGTTTGGGTCAGGTGCCCTGGCTGTGTCCTGTGCCAACTTCTTGTGCCCCTCCAGCTTTCTCGCTGGCTGGGCATGAGAAGCTGAAAAATCCTTGACATTAGTCTAAACACTACTTAGCAAGAACTGAAAACATCAGTGTTATCAACATTCTTCTCATACTGAACTCAAAACATAGCACCGTACCAGCTACTAGGAAGACAGTTAACTCTATTCCAGCTGAAACTAGGACAAGGGTTTTAGATAAGATGTGAACATCTTCCCACAAAGTCAGGTAGGCAAATAACTCCCAGAAAGGTTAAAGTCACAAATGAGCTGTGAAAGTTTTACCCCAGGGCTGAAGCCCGTTTTGTATCCCCTTTAAACATTGCTAATGGGTGCGTTTAATAGAGGAGCTGCACAGCTTGGTTTCAGTGGGAAAGGGGGATGTGACAGCGATAGCAGCAATGGGCTATTTTCCCAGTTTGGAAGAGTCGTCATTTGCCTGGCTGTGCTTTGGGCACAGATCCCAGTGTTCTAGGTCTGAAAATGACCAACCTTTCCACCACACCAGTGTAATCTCCACTCCCTTTTTTTTCAAAGCCTGACTTAATTCCATGGTGGGCTGTTGGCACCGTCCATCCCAACCTATGGCTCTGGTTACAGTTTGGCTTTCCTCCAGGTTGCAGCTACCAAAATCATCCCTCCACACACTCCCCACATTTGTGTCCAGCCAGATCAAGTCCCTGGTCCTCCTCGCTGTGGGGCCTCACGGCCGTTAGCTCTGGCACAGAGAGGGGACAGCTAACAGGGGTGGTCTCTGGGCTGCAGGGCTGGTTTCTGCCATGGCCTGAGAGAAAAGTAACAGCACCAGGTTTGTCCTTGGGAGCCGGGTGGCAGAGGAGGCATCAGAGACACCCAGCAGCTGGCCCAGTGCATGGCCACTAAGGGCAGGGACAGCCCCCTGGGCCTCCTGGGCACAGGGACAGCCCCCGGGGCCAGCACCCCACAGGCCTTCCTCCGAAGGATGCTGGGCGGAGGGGCTGCGCGTGGGGGGCCCCGTCACCCCGGTGTCACAGTGCCACCAGCCGGCAGTGCAGCAGTCACAATGCCCCGGGGCAGTATAAAAGGGGCAGCCTCCCGTGCCCCGCTGCCAGAGATGGCCCGGGGACAGCCCGAAGACATCCAAGAGGAAGTCCTTGAGGAGCCGGTGGAATTACTTGGACGGGGCTGAGGGAGGAAGACCGGACGTTGGACCAGGCTGCTGGAGGTTCTCTAGTGCAACACCATTTCACGGCAGGGCCACGCTCAAAGCCCATCTGATGGATGGAAATCCTTTTCAGCTGGATAGCAGTGGCAAAACCAATGGAATGCCTTCATGAGGAGCACTGCAGAGCTCACTGCCTTCATCACCTGCAGAGCCAGGGGCAGCAGCTGTAAGAAATGGGATGCACAGATGTTGCCAGGGGTCCCAGTGTTTTGGAGCACCCACTGGTGGCCCAAAGGCACAGGAAGAATTCTTGCCCCCAAGGTTGATCAGGCCAGGTGTGTTTGGCCACTCTCAGAAGCCCCTGAGATGGCTCCAGGTTGAGGGAGAATAGGGCTTAGGCATCTATCTCCTGGGAGGCGTGACCAGCCTGTGGGACGAGGAGGCGGGTCTTGCTCATGTGCTCAGGAAATAGCCGATCACCAGCTCTGGGGTCGGGAAGGAATTTTTCCCCAGGGCAGATTGGCACTGGTCCCCAGGGTTTTTTGCCTTCCTCTGGAGCACTGAGCATGACCGCTTGTCAGGCCTCCTCCGGTCCGTTTTGGCTAGGTTACTGCCTGCTGCTCATGCACCACAAAGATGACCTCTCGTGCCCTGCAGCTGGGGGGGAGGAAGGCTTTTTTTCCCCCACGGTGGGCCAGCAAGTGTCCCCAGGGTTTTTTTGCCTTCCTCTGCAGCACTGAGCACGGCCCCTTGCCAGGGCTGCTTTGGGCCATTGTGGCTAGGTGCCCGCTGCTCATGCTCCACGAAGGTGGCCCTCATGACCCGCATCTGCAGGGAGGAAGACTTCTGGCTCTCAGGGAGGGCTCCAAGGGATGCCCCAGGGGGTTGCTTCTTGTCCTTTGTAGCACTGAGCACAGCCCCTTGTCAGGGCTCCTCTGGGCCCTTTCGGTAGGTCCTTGCCTGCTGCTCTTGCACCTCCAAGGCGCCGCTCGTGCCCTGCCTCTCTCGGGCTCTCTTGCCCAGTGCCAGTCTGTAGCGGGAGCGAGCTCTGCTCTTCCCTTGGTTCCATTTCCCCAGGGATTCTTGCTTGTGCAAAACAGGCTGTGCTTGGAAGGGCTCCAGGCTTGCTGCACCATCCACAGCTGCACTTTCCAGCTCTCCCTGTGTGCAATACAAGCACAGGGCAGGCGCGAGAGCACGTTTCATGCATCGCTGGCCAAGAAGCACAGCGGCGGAGCAAGTTTTGGAAGGCAAAAAGTGTGCCTGTCATCGATAAGTGTCATAGTTTGGAAAATACCCCACGGTACCACACAACTCCTTCTTCTTCTTCTTCTTCTTCTTCTTCTTCTTCTTCTTCTTCTTCTTCTTCTTCTTCTTCTTCTTTTTTGTGTGGTCAGTACTGATGCTCATTCTTCAGGTTCTCACTCTTCAGGAAACAGGGACTGCTTGGCCTGTATTCCCGCTACTACTTTCTGTGGCTCTGTGGCTTTCCTTTGCCAGACTGCAAGGGAAGTTTTTGCAAGCTCAACTCAAGAACGCATTAGCCTGCTCCTGGCTACACATGCACATTGTATAAATGCTTGTGAGCATCAGATCTGAAACAGATTTAGAAAAATAAAATAAAATCCTGTTTCCAGTTGTAATGTTTGTCATTTGCGTCCTCGAAAGTGTTTTTGGAGCTGAAAAACCCATGGCATTTCAGGGAAGTAACAGTCTCACTGTTATTAGACTCATGGTAAACGCAGGGAATAGAATGGAATGGAATGGAATGAATTGGAATGGAATGGAAGAGTTCAGCCTGAAGGGAGCTACAGAGACCATCTAGTCCAACTGCCTGACCACTTCAGGGCTGAACAAAAGTTAAGGTATTAAGGGCATTGTCCAACTGCTTCTAAAACACTGACAGGCACGGGGCATCGACCACCTCTCCAGGAAGCCTGTTCCAGGGTTTGACCACCCTCTAGGTAAAGAAATGTTTCCTCATGTCAAGTCCAAACCTCCCCTGACGGACGCAGCTTTGAGCCATTCCCATGCGTCCTGGCACCGGGTACCAGGGAGAAGAGATCAGCACCGCCCTCTCCACGTCCTCTCCTCAGGAAGCTGTCGAGAGCAGTGAGGTCACCCCTCAGCCTCCTTCTCTCCAAACTAGACAAACCCCATGTCCTCAGCTGCTCCTCAGAGGACATGCCTTCCAGCCCCTTCCCAGCTTTCTTGCCCTCCTCCGGATGCACTCAAGTACCTTAACATCTTTTTTAAATGGTGGGGCCCAGAACCACACACAATACTCAAGGTGAGGCCGCACCAATGCTGAATACAGCAGGATCATCACCTCTTTTGACCAGCTGGTTCTGCTGTGTTTGATGCATCCCAGGACACAGTTTGCCCCCTTGGCTGCCAGGGCACACACTGCTGACTCTTGTTGAGCCTACTGTCAACCAGCAACCCCAGATCCCTTTCTGCAGGGTTGCTTTCCAGACACTCCTCTCCCAGTTTATACTTGTGTCCGGTGTTACTCTGTCCCAGGTGCAGAATCTGGCATTTGCTCGTGTTCAGTTTCGTGCTACTGATGATTGCCCAGTGCTCCAATCTATCCAGATCCCTGCAAGGCCTCTTGTCCTTCGAGAGAGTCAACAGCACCTCCCAATTTCGTATCATCAGCAAACTTGCTAACCGTGCATTCAAGTCCTGTCTCCAAATCATCGATAAAAAGATTGAGCAGAACTGGCCCTAGAATTGAGCCCTCAGGAACAGCGCTGGTGACTGTTCATCAGCTCAGTAGCCCTGCTCACTACAACCCTTTGAGACCTGCCATTCAGCCAGTTCTTCACCCGGTGCACTGTCTACCTGCTCATCTCACAGTTGGACATCTAGTCCAGAAGGATGATGGGAGGGACAGTATCAAAAGCCTTACTAAAATCCAGAAAAACTACATCCACCGCCTTCCTTTCATCCAGGATTAGAGGTCCTACTAAAAAGTCCATCCCTGTCTTTCTTGCAAGTCCCGTTTAAGTACTGAAAGGCCACAATACGGTCATCCTGGCACCTTCTCCAGACTGAACCCCAACATTCTCAACCTCTCCTCCCAGGAGAGGTGTTCCAGCCCTCTGATCATCTTCGTGGCCCTCCTCTGGACTCGCTCCAACAGGTCCGTGTTCTTCTTATGTTGGGGTCCCAGAGCTGGACCCAGTACTCCATCCAGGTGGGGTCTCACCACAGCAGAGCAGAGGGCAGAATCACCTCCCTTGACCTGCTGGCCATGCTTCATTTGATGCAGCCCAGCATATGGTTGGCTTTCTGGGCTGTGAGCACACGTTGCTGGCTCATGTCCAGCTTTTCATTGACCAGTACCCCCAAATCCTTCTCGGCAGGGCTGCTCTCAATCCATTCATCCTCCAGCCTGTATTGATACTGGGGGTTTCGCTGACCCAGGTGCAGGACCTTGCACTTGGCCTTGTTGAACCTCATGAGGTTCACATGGGCCCACTTCTTGAGCTTGTCCAGGTCCCTCTAAATGGCATACCGCCCCTCAGGTGTGTCAACTGCACCACTCAGCTTGGTGTCATCTGCAAATTTGCTGAGGGTGCATTTAATCCCACTGTCTATATCGTTGATGAAGACATTGAACAGTACTTGTCCCAGCGCAGACCCCTGAGGGACACCACTCCTCACTGATCTCCATCTGGACATTGAGCCATTGACCACTGCTCTCTGGATGCAACCATCCAGGCAATTCCTTATCCACTGAATAGTCCATCCATCAAATACATATCTTTCCAATTTAGACAGAAGGATGCTGTGGAGGACTGTGTCAAAGGCCTTACGGGAGTCCAGATAGATGACATCCGTAGCGCTTCCCTTGTCCACTGATGGAATCACTCCATCATAGAAGGCCACTAGGTTGGTCAGGCAAGACTTGCCCTTGGTGAAGTTGGCTGTCTCAAATCACCTCCCTGTCCTCCATGTGCCTTAACATAGCTTCTAGGAAGATCTGTTCAATGATCTTCACAGCCTTAACATAGCTTCTAGGAGGATCTGTTCAATGATCTTCACAGGCACAGAGGTTTGTGAACCCATGTTGACTCAGCCTGATGATTTCCTTATCCAGCATGATCTTCTCCATAATTCTTCCAGGTACTGAGGGTAGACTAACAGGTTTGCAGTTTCCTGGGTCTTCCCTCAAGCCCTTCTTGTAAATTGGAATAGCGTTGGCTAGCTTCCAGTCAGCAGGGACCTCTCCAGACTCCTAAGACCTCTGGTAGATGATTGATAGGGGTCCTGCCGTAACATCCACTAGCTCCTTCAGTACTCTGGGATTAATCCCATCAGGCCCCATGGATTTAGGAATATTCAACTGATACAACTGGTCCCTCACGCTGTCAGTGTCCGTGAATGAAAAGTCACTGTTCCCTCAGTCGTGGTCTTCAATCTCAGGGGACTGGGCAGCCCATGGTCTGTCAGTATTATTAAAGACTGAGGCAAAAAAAGCATTGAATGCCTCTGCTTTTTCTTCATCTGTATTTGTCAGGTGATCATCTTCAAGAAGTATCAGTCCAAGATTTTCCTTGGACCTCCTCTTGCTATTAACATTCTCAAAAAAGCCTTTCTTGTTTTCTGACACAACACTGGCCAGTTTCAACTCTAGCTGAGCTTTAGCCTTTCGTGTCTTCTCCCTGCATATGGAAACCACAGCTCTGTAACCTTCCTGCGAAGCCCAACCTCACTTCCTGAGACTGTACAATTTCTTTTTTCCTCCTGAGTTCCAAGAGGAGTTCCCTGTTCAGCCAAGCTGGTGTTCTGCCCCACTTGCTTGACTTCTGACACAAAGGGATTGCCTGCTTCTGTGCTTTTAAAAGGTGGTTCTTCAAAACTGACCAGCACTCATGGACCCCTAAGCCCTCAAAAGCAGTTCCCCAGGGGACACTGCTAAGTAGCTCCCTGAGTATCTTCAATTTTGCTCTCTTGAAATCCAGGGTAGCAATTCTGCTAAACTTTTTTCTCATTACACCAAAACCTTTAAACTCAATCATCTTGTGATCCCTTTGGCCAAGACAGCCACCTATCATTACATATCCCATAAGTCCTTCTCTATTCACAAACAACAAGTCCAAGAGGGCATCTTTCCTAGCTTTCTCACTGAGTACTTGTGACAAGAAATTATCTTCCACAAGCTTCAGGAATTATAGATCACTTATTCATAGCAGAAGGTTTATTTTTAATGCTATCCTGTGTTTAAACTATTTATAATGACATATGTAATTAATTCCAAAACTTATCAGGTGGTACAATATGAGATAGATCATCTCTCCCAAATTGTTTTTTTTTCAATCTATACACATAAAAGTCTTCCCTGAACTTATCCTATCTGCAGGTTCAGCAGCAAATATTTAATGCAGATTTGAATTTTACTACTACTTTCTGTTCTGCTTTCCACTGAATTTTCCATTCACCAGCTGTTCCTATAGCTCCTTCCGATGGGAATGAAGAAGTATTACATGTGAAGGGACTTCAAAAGCATTTGAACTTTTAAAGGTCTCATTCTATGTGGCCAAACAGAAGTTGACTCTTCACTGTCCTTGGTATGCCGCTGTGCTTTCTTGTTCAAAATCCCCATGGTCAGGGTGTACAGAGAAGACATGTAGGAACACTTGTTCAAAATTTCCCAATAAAAATTACTTTTACTTTTCAAAATCTGCCCAGATTTACAACCCTGTCCAGCTGAGAAGTAAACTCTGTATAGTGAACTGAAGTCTACTAGCAATAGGTTTGTTTTCTCAGTTATCCTCTGAGGGGCTCTTACCAGTAAACTATAGAGTCTAGCATTCCTCCAACAAAATTCTGATAGCTACTGCCCTATGGCCTCCTCAGAAAAAAATATTCTCTCCGGAGCTTGGGGACTAACGTTGAGTTCTATTTTAGAGCAGGAATTTGGACTTGTATTTCTTGCTTCTGAGCAGAATTCTCATGAACAACTACATGTTCTTTCTGGTTGAGTGAATATTTATGTTTTCTGCAGATGGAAGACCAGAAATGGGAGAGGAAATAATACTTATGAATACCATATAGCCCATGAGATGACTAAAGTATTCTTCTGGAAGATGAGAAACTCCTGTTAAAATTCTCTTTCTGAATCAGTGAGTGGGAAAGAGTTTGGTTTTGGCTATTAAAGTGCAAAATCAATTATTGACATGGCTTCAGTTCTAATCTTGAATGCACTCCCTAGTTAATAATTTTTACCTTCTGTCTGCCTTTCAAGTAACGTCTGCTGGTGAAATATGTTTCCCTTTTAACAATCAATCTCATGTTGCTCTTATTCTGAGCAAGTAGTTCTCTGGTCCTTTTGTGAGCAGAAGAGAAGCTGCTCCCAAAACAAGGTAAATGCCCTAAATCCAGGCATAAACACAGTCAGACATGGGATAGAAGAAGTTTCATAGCTGAAGATCTAAACCACCAGTCCATGGGGAGAGCTTTACCATTCTTACTGTGCCTGAAAAGACAGAGAGTTTCAAAGTGGGGACTAACTAAAAGGTATCTGCTTGCAACAGAAGAAAAAGAGCAGCTCCCTGCTGGCATGCTTCTCTTGGAGAAGAAAGCTTCACAGAGGGGCCAAATCAACCCAGCAGCAACCAGTTTCACAGACTGTATTAGCTAGCTGTCCCTGCAACAGGTTCATGGAAAAAGTAAGCAAGCAAAAAAAGTCCTCTGAGTAAGCAGTTATCATCTAGTAGCCAAACCTCCATAATGAAGCCAAACTCCCTGACTCTTATCTCAAGGAGAGCAAGATTGGCTGCCAGTATAATCCATTTGTCGTTTCTTGGTCTGGTAGACCTGCTGTGATTGACTTGTATGTGTATGAGCAGCCCAAGACACCTGTATTTGTCAAGTTTACAGAGGACAGCTAATGTAAACTACTCAGAGGTATTCAGAGGCTTTAGGGTCGGCGTAAAGTGGTGATACTTTGTCCAATTTTGAAACATCAGCTTTGTCACTGTGAATCCGTCCAGCTTTCTTTATAACAACCATTGTGCTAGCAGGTAGCTGTGAAATGAGCTCTGCATTCCTTTGTAGCCGTGTGTACCAGCACTAAGAAGTCTGTTCTGTGTTGCCATGGCTAGATCATTTAGGCCATGTCAGTTTTCTGTCATAAGGTACTACATAGATGAACCTTAGATATGTAAATAAAGGTTGATGTTAATGATTGCTTAAATGTGTCTTTTCCAGGAAAAAATGATTATGGAAATATATATTTTATATATTATTATAATTAAAAATATAATATATAATAATATATATTAATAATATATATTTTATATATTGAATAATTTTATATCCTTCTATGATAAGGTCACCCGCCTAGTGGATGAAAGGAAGGCGGTGGATGTAGTTTTTCTGGATTTTAGTAAGGCTTTTGATACTGTCCCTCCCATCATCCTTCTGGACTAGATGTCCAACTGTGAGATGAGCAGGTAGACAGTGCACCGGGTGAAGAACTGGCTGAATGGCAGGTCTCAAAGGGTTGTAGTGAGCAGGGCTACTGAGCTGATGAACAGTCACCAGCGCTGTTCCTGAGGGCTCAATTCTAGGGCCAGTTCTGCTCAATCTTTTTATCGATGATTTGGAGACAGGACTTGAATGCACGGTTAGCAAGTTTGCTGATGATACGAAATTGGGAGGTGCTGTTGACTCTCTCGAAGGACAAGAGGCCTTGCAGGGATCTGGATAGATTGGAGCACTGGGCAATCATCAGTAGCACGAAACTGAACACGAGCAAATGCCAGATTCTGCACCTGGGACAGAGTAACACCGGACACAAGTATAAACTGGGAGAGGAGTGTCTGGAAAGCAACCCTGCAGAAAGGGATCTGGGGTTGCTGGTTGACAGTAGGCTCAACAAGAGTCAGCAGTGTGTGCCCTGGCAGCCAAGGGGGCAAACTGTGTCCTGGGATGCATCAAACACAGCAGAACCAGCTGGTCAAAAGAGGTGATGATCCTGCTGTATTCAGCATTGGTGCGGCCTCACCTTGAGTATTGTGTGTGGTTCTGGGCCCCACCATTTAAAAAAGATGTTAAGGTACTTGAGTGCATCCGGAGGAGGGCAAGAAAGCTGGGAAGGGGCTGGAAGGCATGTCCTCTGAGGAGCAGCTGAGGACATGGGGTTTGTCTAGTTTGGAGAGAAGGAGGCTGAGGGGTGACCTCACTGCTCTCGACAGCTTCCTGAGGAGAGGACGTGGAGAGGGCGGTGCTGATCTCTTCTCCCTGGTACCCGGTGGCAGGACGCATGGGAATGGCTCAAAGCTGCGTCCGTCAGGGGAGGTTTGGACTTGACATGAGGAAACATTTCTTTACCTAGAGGGTGGTCAAACCCTGGAACAGGCTTCCTGGAGAGGTGGTCGATGCCCCGTGCCTGTCAGTGTTTTAGAAGCAGTTGGACAATGCCCTTAATACCTTAACTTTTGTTCAGCCCTGAAGTGGTCAGGCAGTTGGACTAGATGGTCTCTGTAGCTCCCTTCTAACTCTTCTTCTCTCTTCTTCTCTCTTCTCTTCTCTTCTCTTCTCTTCTCTTCTCTTCTCTTCTCTTCTCTTCTCTTCTCTTCTCACCTATAAAGGTTATAATTCTTATTTATAGTTGGATATATATATTTCATTGCTGACTGTGAAGTGGTTAATGCTGAGCTGTGATATTATGCTATGCTGCTACCCTTTGTTGAAACTATCAGTAGTACATAAGGCAATGATATTGTTCGAATTATTCACAGAAGTAAAAAAGCAATTTCAAAATTTTAGCAAGGAAAGGATTACCACAGACATAAGAATTTTGAGGCTAATACAGACTTCACTACTTCGAACAAGAAGTAACTGCCTTAGGCAGGTTCATGTAATTTAACTCAACACATCCATTACTTATAAAAGAGTTTGATCTTGAGATTGGTGAATGAAATTTGCAACATTTATATTACTCAGCAAGTAAAAGAGCAAATCTGTTATCATGCATTTTACTATCTGCCGGAGACTCCTTTGCTCAATAAAAATATGTTTAAGTTGATTTATCAAAGTATCCGCCAAAACAAAGCCCAAAGAAACATTAAATACTTATAAAATTATTAGGATTTGCCCAAGAATAATTTTAAAACTAGCTCAATGAATTTTTGGATCTTCTGAATCTAGTTTACTTCATGCAAAAGCTATAAAATACTGCTATGTAAAGAAAATGAAAACTATAATGCCTAGTACAAGGTCACAAATTACAGGAACTAATTTTGAAATGGTAATACTTAACTCAGTACATTAGAGATACTCAGCCGAAATATGTATTTCTTGCATTTAATTTTGCAAATAAGCAAACAAACATGTAGTTATTAAGTATTTTGAATGATCCAGTCTTGGCCCTTAGGCACGTCAGCATATTTTGAAAATCAGGTCACAATTTTCAGATATAAATGCCTAAATATAGAGATTTATATCTATACTTAGGCTCACAGATAAATTATATTTTTAATGCTGATATTTCCTTTCATTTCAACAGATTTGGCAACTTAGTTCAGTACCTAAAGATCAAGGTATTTAATTTATATTTTTTAAATATGAAGAGATGCTTTCCTCTTTGCAGATACTAATAGGTAGCAGATTCTGAGGTATTTTAATCCAGATCCACCTGACCTTAAAAATTAAGATACCACAGGATCATAACTCCCTCCCTGTTCTACTGAACAGTAATTCTGTGATAGTTTTACAGCTACTACCTGAAACAGTATTTGCACTTCAATTCACCTCACAGATTCTGCATAGCTCAAGGGCTCCTTTTTGCAGGACCTGAATCCAAAGACAACAGAAGTCAACAGAAACCTTCTCCTTCACTTCAACAGACATGAATTCATAAAAGTCTTTCTTTTTTTCCTTTTTGCTATTTTGCCTACTATCAATGGTTTTTTACTGTAACAATTTATAACACTAATAAATTTAGTAAGCATTGTACAGTCTCCACACTACGTTGTGAGATGTAGTCTGTATGATAAATGCATTATCAACACAATCATTTTCATAAATTAGAATGAACAGTTTTTATGAAATTACGAGCCACACTGCTATTACTGTTAAATACAAATGTTCAGAAAATAGGTGCAAAAGTGTATTATGTATTATAATATATTAATTATATTACATATTATATAATCTTTAACAGTAATAAAAATTAAACTTATGCATGTTGTTTGTCTGATAAAACTGCTAATAGTTAAAAAGGACACAAGAAAAGTTGAATTGTCAAAACACATCTGTGTACTCCAATAACCACTAAACAGTAAAGGCTGTAGTGGTGTAGGCTTCCCTTGAACTTGTCAAGTAACCTGCATACATCTCCAAGAAGAATTGTGAACTATTGACTGTAACCACAAGTCATCTGTTACAGATACACAATATACTGTTAAAACATTGTGAAAACCACAACAAAAGATGAAGTCTTGTAAATGACTTGACTTCAGATTTTGTGGGAGTAACTGAATTGTAATGCTAGAAAGAAAGCGCTAATTTAGATTTTGTTGAACCCTGATGAGTACACTCATTTAGGTAGCTCACTTCACTAACTTAGCTATCTTTTGGTAGAAATGCTTGGTCTGATGCTCATACATTAGATTTTGTATCTTCAGGCCCTCCCTCTTTACAACTGCAATAACACGGCAGGCCTACTCGTACCCAGAACCCCTAGACAGCCTTCCCCTTGAAACGTGACAGAATAAATTCTCCAAAATCAGCTTCTACAAAACAATTGTGTTGCTCACTCATGCAAGGGTATGTCATCAGAAGCAAAAAGATTAAAAACGACAAAGTCAAGCCATGTCCTGGTTCACCTAAGCATTATCCTTGCCTTGTAAGTTTTAGCAAGCCTCCTTTATTAGTGCTCATTCTTGTTCACAGTGGCCAAAACCTCTAACCCTCTTTGTATCTGAAAATTGGTTTAAAGCTGGACAAAATTATCCCATGGTCTTTAAAAGCTAAAAACTTCTGCCGAGGCCTTTATACAATTTGCACCTGTAGCAACTGCACATCATATGGGAAGCTGAGTTCTGCCACAAGCTGAGGGCAATGGAATAATAGGTGTTAATCAAATCCAGACCAGATAGTGATTTTCTCTCTCTCCTTCCCCCTCCAAGACTCACAAATTGCATTTCAGGTACCGCTGGCAAGACTGTCAGCAGTGTCACATTTAGAAGAAAAAAGTCTGCTCACAAGCAAGGCATTCTGCTGTGTGTTCGCTATAAAAATCAGTTGCAAAAAATGATGTTACAGATAAGAAACATTAAGAATGACTCCACAATGTAATTACAGCTTCTCTTGTGTAATGTTTCTTCAAAAAGACCAGAGAAATCAGTATTTCTCATAGCAAGAGAAATTTCTTTCCTCCTTTTTATTATTTTGTCTCAGAAATCTGTAACATATTCCTACTCCTATGGTAATATTGCAGTTTATGGGCCTGATTATTACCTTAGCTATGTTTTCCATGGACTGCAACCCATAGGAAGGTGAGAAAGCCCTTGGTTTGTTAGCTTACTGGACATTCCATGAGTCAGAGGGCATGGGCACCAGACATGCAATGGATAAGGGCAGGCTAGGTTGGGGGACAGGACACAGGTTCCTATGATAATGCTTGTAACTGGGTACAAGGGTTAAAGCACACTTATCAGCGTGCATTATATTTCTTCTTTCTACCTTCACATTTGTGACCTGGCTTTGAAATGGAATATTGTGTTTTTCAGAGAGATAGGGTATACCACATGGCCACATCTGAAAGAAAAAGCAAAAAAAATAAAGACAACCAGGTAAATGACAGATGAGTACTCTCAGACAGAATTGACCAGATTTTTTTTGACAAAATGCATCTCTTGGGAGTGGATGAGGAATTCCCACTTGTCAAAATGAAAAATGTTTCACAGAAATACACTTATTTTGAAGATAATTTTATCAGTCCAGAATGAAATGTCTAGTCCAAATGAAAGAGACTCTTACCAAGAACTCAAGAGTTTGTGACATTTGTAATGGTGGTGTAGATCAGTATTTCTGCTGCAGCGTTGCATGTGGAGAGGTTACACAGGGCAATAGTTTTAAGGGTAAAGGGGCCACTAACTGCTGCTCTTACCATAAAACAACTGCCTGTGGTGAAACAGAAGGCACAGGGTGGGCTGTGCTGAGCAAACACAAAATTGAGACAAAATGTCTTGCATTTCTTGCACCTACCTCGGAAATTCCCTCTTTTTATGAATGAAAATGTGCATATTCTGTCTGGAGAAATAACCTCTTGGACTCTCAAGGCTGGTTAGCACGGGTTCATGGATCATGAACCTAATAAAAGGTAGGCAGTTAAAAAGTCACTATTGCTTTTAGCAAAGCAAGCTGGGAACCTAGAACAACGGCAAGACATTCGCTACTAAAAGCACATCTTTCATTGCTAGTGGTAAGTATTGCACTTTAAACTGCTGGGCTAGACAAGGCCTGCACACTGCGTATACAAGAAGATAGAAACATAAGCAGGATTACTGCAAAACTGAGTAAAAAGGTGAAATATTCCTATTATTCCAGTGACACTGTAAATACTAGCAGCTGCAATACATTCCTCTAAAATAATCAAACCAAATGTATTATTCTCTACACACTACCAACCAGAAATACAGTAATATCAGGTTTTCCAAGGATATACATAAGTAAAAATTCCCCCCCCCCCTTTTTTTTTTATTCCATTAAAGCAGAAATATCACAGTAATGAAAGTATCAGTGTAGGGGTAGCTTAATTAGTATTTTCAGTTCTCAGAAAAGAGAGAACTAGTAACTCAAGTCAATATATTTTCAGTTAATTGTTACTGCTGTGCAACAAAGAATAAATTTGTGCACATTTACAAGGTGAGGTGAATTTCTGAGGCTTATCTTTCAAATGAAGTACTTTTTTTGATCAAAAGCATCTCATAACTACTGTTTGCAGCTTTTATCTCACCGCTGCTGTACATCACTTTATCTGCTGGAAAAGCTTGCACATTTTGCACAGCAATATGAGAGAACTGAAATATAAAACATATAAAAATCTCATAGTGCTATTGCTCCATTAATGTTTTGTATATTAAGCAGCAACAATACCAGTAATGAAACTTCTATGCTACCATGATGGCAAAGGTAGGGAACCTTTTAGTTAGGTAAAATCTCAACACGTTTTACTGTAGCTTAAATTCCCAGAACACAATGTTCTGAGGTGAAAAATTATTTCCAGAGGTAGTACTAATGTTGCCATTAGGGGAAAGCAAAGTTATTTCAACATAAAGAAAATATATTTTATAAAAAAAGATGACTTATTTTTTTTTAAATTCCCTTACAAAAAAGGAAATTTTATTTCCTTGTGACCCACCGCCACCAAATGACTGTTGTGTTCTGTTCACCAACTTTGATGAAAAAGATGAAACAAGACCACCTCTTCAGCAAAGAGGCAATGTGTCTTTAACTGCTTAAAAACTGGCTTAAAATAACACTAATAAAAAAAAGGAACTTGGGATTTTTTCAAAAGAGCTTTCAATCATTCTTAAAAAAAGAGAGAATTTTAAGACCAATATTTTCTTTTGTTCATTCCTCATGCTGTTATCATGTCCCTGCTAGCAAATCAATAGTTCATTGTTTCTTTTCTATTCCTTAAATAACTTTAAACTGTGAACTCTGTCCTTGTCTAACATAATACAGTGAGCAGAGTGCAAAGACTGGTGCTGAGTGCATCCCTAACAGGTCAGGAGAAGCAAGATATAATGTGAGAATCAGATTCTCATTCTGATGCTTATTTTGAAGGACTGTGCATTTCCACAGTTCTCCAGAAAGCAGCCTCCATCTTCATTCACTGAACGATGCTCTCATGAGTTCCTGAGCTTGCAGTGACATACAAGCCTTGTAAGGGCATAGTCACTATGTTGCTGTCATCAAGGAAATGCTGCAACTCATGTTCTTTACATTTTAGTCTTAATTTATATTTTGAGCTACAGTACTTTAACCTTTGGACTGTGGATAATTTCTCCCCAAATGATTTAGCCTACTGACCATTTCATATGACTAACCATATATCCTTGTTTGGAAAGCACAGTTTTCATTAAATTTAATTACTTTCCCCTACAGCTTGCATGGGAAAGGTCCATGGTAAAGGTGCAGCTATTCAATAAGTGCAGCTACTAAACAAGGCCATCTGCTATTAAAATCTACATAGTAAAGGTGAAGCTACTAAATTAGGGTGATTACTGTTTGAGGGTGTTTCTAAATGAAGACATATGGGTAAGCTTTTGCACTGTAGTGCATTTTGCTACACACAATGTTTTAAAAATCGTATGAAGGGCTCAGCAAGGTGTTTCCATGTCTTAGCTGTTACAGCACTGTCATAATAAACTGATTTCTATATATATGAAATGTGTTCTTTTGAAAGTTTTGGTCCATTAGGAATTCAGGCAAACACTTGACTCTGCAAGAATTTCTGAGGTTTATAATGAATTTCAAAACCTCTACTATATTTCAAAAAAAAAAAAAAACCTCTTAAAAAAACTACTACGGATTTGTCTATACTGTCTTGTGAATGGCACTCAGATGAAGAACCCAAGTTCCCAGTGAATTGCTCAGGACTGGCTCATGGCCAATCTTCTCAGGCTGACACACTCTAGTGATACAGGGAAACAACTATTTGCCTTTTGACCACTTAAATATTGTTTAATAATTCTGTTGGCCTTGTTTGTTCTTTCGAGGCTTGCTTGCCGGGGCCTGGCGGCTGTGGCATCTGTCAGGGGTTAAGCTCACCAGGGACTGGTATTTGTCAAGGACTGACATGCCAAACAAAGGAGGTGATAACAGGAACTGCAATGTTACTCTTACCACAGAGCTTGTTAGGACTTGTTAAAAACCACTGAAATCACCAAGTAAGAAGAGAGCATCCATAAATGACTAAAGTTCATTTAGAGGACAGAAAAAGAAGAGGAAGATAAGACCCCTGAAGAAGTAAATGACCACCAGAGACAGATCTGAGCCTGCGCAAGATGACATAAACATTTTAGAACTGCTGACACAAGCTTTTGAACTAACCCTGCCCCAACTTATACATATGTATATTTTGTATTGTGTAACCCTATGAATATCTATGCTTTGGTGTAATAAATACCTGGCTGCTTGCTGAGACGGTGTGCAAGCTTTGAGGAGAAATCCCCTTGCAGCCAGTGCCGAAATAAACACACCTGCTTTATAACTCACTCTCCGAGTTGTGAAGTTTGATCTGCGCGTCACCAGAACAAACTGAATTCCTTCACTTTCCATGGCATTTGGCCTGTATCTTCTCCAAACCACACTTTACTCCTTGTAGTCATGAGGCATAATTCTGTGTTTGTGGTTTCTCATTTCACAGTACCAAAATAATTGTTCTTGCATCCCACCAGTACAGTGCTCGTACAGCAAGATGCCACAGCTGTGTGTGACATCTTCTGGAGTAAGGCACGAAGCGTTTGAAGGGAAAGGTCTCCAAATATGGTGTTTGTCATAGTCAGGGGAGCCAAACTTGGCATAATCCATACCCCTGATGGACATCTTTGGAAGAGACCCTGAGGCACACTATCCCATCATCTGTGATCAGGTATTCTCTTTGAGAGAAGTAATTGAGTCGCTTTAGAAGAGAGTTCAGAAATGAATCAGCATGTATGCAAAATGTGCAAGGGTCTGGGAATGGAATAAAGAGCAAGCCAAACTGCCTGTGTAGGCACCACCTAAAATGATGGAATATGACTGTTCTTTGTAGAGTAGAACATTCTCATTATATTGCTCATAGAGAAAAACATTCTCATTATAAAACAGAGTTCTGGGGGACTATTACTTTTCTAATTGTTAGTATCCCCCAGAATTTTCATTATTTTCCTGAAATCCTGTGGTAGACAGTTTAGTTCCCTTGAGCACCTCCTTCAGACTGTAATGATTTTCTACATCTGGATAATGTAATAGAAGTAATCACGTAATATTAATCCAATCTGAATTTCACTGGATTACTCTTGTTGATTTCAGTGGATTTTGAATGACAATTCACAAGTGACCAAGAGGTGACACCAGAATTTTGAAGACCAGAGGATCTGTCATTCACCTACATTTTTCCTAAACTTCACACTTAAGCACTGATGTCCCAAAGCTACTTTTGCTTTGGTCCAAATTGCATTTGGTGTTGTACTAACACAAGATGAGATGATCTAAAGAGGTAGATGGTCTTTGCAACCCATACTATTTCACAGGTATTTCATAATCATAAAAATCTCATTAACATAATAATGAAGCATACTTATTTTATTAATATTATTTCTTTCTTTCCTTGATCATATGCAAAGTGTTTTTTACTTGTAGATCTTTGTGGCAAGGCCCAGAGTCAGCCAGAGCTTTGAGGAAGTTTAGCTAAAATTTTTCATTATAATGAGCATCCTGAAATATGAGATGCCTTTTAGATCAATCTGGCTTTATTACACTATAAACTTGAATACTTTACTTCTTAGATCAAGACAGCCATTTAAGACAGACAGAATAGACACAAAAATCTCTTCCTTCTCATATTTTCCTTGCTTCCAGGTTTGATTGCAGCACTACAGAAATGTAGCACTCCATCTTCTGAGATGCAGCGAGCGTTGCATTGACTATCTAACTCTGCCACCTCAGAGGTCTGCCTGTCTTCTCCCTTCTCAACAGTCTCCTCATAGTTGCAGGCTGCCAATGCATTGCTTTGTCTCTGTATCTGCCTGCCCTATGCTACAACCTATCCAGTCTCCACTCCTGCAACGGAAGGCTCATTTGGTCCTCTGCAGCAGTAACCTGCTACCTCCTTCCAGGAGGGTCTACTTCATCTAATCACTTATCTCTTAAAAATAAATAAATAAATAGACAGTCACAATATCAATGACTTTCTCCTTTTTTGAGAAAACCGAACTTTAATACAGGACAGTACCTTACAAAGAATTATCTGGCAAATACTTTCAAAAATAGAGTATGATAGTTTGCCTAAGGACATATTTATACAGTTAGAAAAGTGACTGATTTTTGGAAATCAGTTGAAGCCGTTAGTTTCTCAGGATTTTCTGAATTAGTCCATCTTAATCTATATCTGCCTAAAGATGTCTTTCTGGTACCTTGAGTCAGATGTTTACATCTGAATACTGCCAAAAAGTTGTCACCTGTCTTTAGGTTGCTTAGCAGTTTAAAAGGGAAAGCAAGGAAGGATGAAGCGAGCACTAGTGAGCTGACTATTGAAGGCTTTCAGTTTTTCTTAACCTGCAGAAATTTCTGGAAATTTAGTGACCCTTAGAAAGCCTGGCTGACACTGCTAGGAGCTATGGCACTTTTGACAGATATCAGGGCAGCCTTGCTCCTAGGAAGATAAAGAACCCTTGCTGCTTCAATAGTCTGCAAGGAATACAGGTAAAACTCCACAAGAGTCAAAGACTATTCAACTCTGACAAATGCCACACTGAATATATACCAGATTTTCTTAACACCTTTGTACATTTTTGCCATATTAAATATATATCAGATTTTCCTAACATTTGTGTACTATACACGTTTTAGCCTACTGACATTCTACAAGTGCTAGGAGGCACAATAAAAGTTTCTATATGTAAGCATATTCCAAATAAAATCCCTCGCAACATTCTTAAGTAATTTTTTTTACTTAACAAAGTTAGCTCAAAATACTCTCCAGCTTTAAGAAAAAGATCATAATATTGAAAGAAACCCTGCATTATTTCCAATGGCCTCACAAAGCAGCCAGGCTATTAAGAATAAGTAAAGTACTATTAAGTAGGGATTAAACAATCTTACCTTTTCCAGACCAGTAACTTATGTTTTTACTGTACTGAATTAGTTTAGCGCTTCAGAAATATAACATTAAAATAATTTGACTGAAATGTATGCCTTCTTTGAGACCTTCTACATTCCTTCAGACTTCAACAAAAATCAAAAACTCACACACAGGTATTGGTTAACACTTCTGCTATGTCCAAGCATTCTTTTACTAAAAAAATCCACCAAAAAACAAAGAAGTCCCCAAAGTTTTTAAATGTGAAGTGATTGCTGACAGAGCAAATTTAACAGATGAGCTACATTAAAGGGCAAAAGATGCAAGTCCTGTAGAATGCAACAAACATTCTTATAATAGAAGGAACAATATAGTTTACAAATAAAATTTATGATGGTGTTGATGAGTTTTGGGGTTCAAGACTGAGATCACCCACTAAGTACAATGAAAGCTAAGATCCAATATCCAGTATATTTATTTCTAATATTTTTCTTTACTCAGCTGGTTTTTCAAACTTATCAGAGCATATTGAGTTGTGCCAACTATGCATGTTTAGTAACAAGATGACCTTCTAGCAACTCATAATGAATTTAAGGGCAGTTGTAATAAGAATATCAAAGGGAGTTTAAAAGTCATGTTTATAATCTTTTGGTAAGGCCACAGATTTCATTATCATAATGCTATAGCACAGATCCAAATCAATTTTAGTTATGCTTCTAATGTAATCTCAAGCTTGCAACCAGCCACTTCAATTATTTTTTTCTGCAGTAATCTCATCTAAAACTTCTCTTTTTGTTCCTGCTAGCCCCTTCCCTTTCAACCAGAACAGACACTTCTGCAAGGGGAAGGCAGCCACAGAGCTTGCTGAAGAGTCACTACATTTCCTCTGGAATTACAGCACATCTGCTCAAGGCAGGGCTGGAGATGACATTAAGTTACTGTACAAACTCCATGATGAATTTGTTAAGTGTTCTGCTTTTGGGCAGGAGGGATTTTTTTTTGTTTGCTTTGGGTTTTTTTAATAGATAGCTACTAATCCTATGGAAAATAATCCAATTCTTTAATATGGATCCTTCCCTTAAAACTTCACCTATTTTTAGCCAAATTATAAATCACGTGGGCTAAAAGACAACTTCCTTAACATGGGCCTTACTCCAGGTATAGAAAAGCTTTGCATTTCAAACATCCCAGAGGGGACAAGCTCTTTTCTGGATTACTTTTAACCAGCCGATACAGACGAAAAAAGAGCACTCTCTCTTTCTATGGGACTACGCTGACAGTTAAAAGCAGTTAATTTTGAAAGCACTCTGAATGAATTATTCTTTCATAGTTTGATGTCTTAGACAATGCATCTTGTGTTTGTTCTCAGCAGACCTAAGAATTAAAATCATTCTAGGAGATGGTGAGCAACACTTAGGCTGGAGCGCTGCATGTAGAATAATTCAACTTTGAATTATCATTATTTATTTCCAAGAAATACGCTTACACAGTGATTTGCTATTGCTTTTGGAACCTACTAAAAAATGGCAGTTTGACAGAAACAGCCATAAAGCAGCTCCCCTTGCTAAATGATGCAGCATTACCAAAATGTGCAGCGACAATCAGGGTTGAGATACGGCCCATGTTACACACATCCTACAGTAGTGTATTGGGGTAGTAGCACCACATACATGGAGTTTATAGGCAAACAAATACAAACCTCTCCCTTGCCTAGGCCTTTGTTTCAGTTCACTGAACAAAGTGGTACAATGTAATTACAGTCTTTTTCTTGGAAATTGTTTCAGACCCTCCTTGGAGGTTTCTGCTTCAAAGGCATTCCAAATTATAACAAAAGAAAGTGGGCTATTTGCCCAAAGTTTGAGAAAATGACATTTAACAGCACAAATGGGTTCTTTTCAGGTTTCTTCTCATGTCAGAAAAGGGCAGCCAGGTTTGTTTGATGTACTGTGTTCAGGAATTACCTTCTTCCTCCAGATTCCGGAGAAAAGACAGCTGGAATCTGTCCTGAATGAGCCTTACATGTTAGCATTGAGGCAGCTTCATCTCACACTGTTCATTTCTTAAGCTGAAAAAACAGAAGGAACAGCTCAAAACTTCACAGACCACAGACCTATTCTTTCTTCTACTGACCCACAATGTCTGCCTTTTAGCTGTGCTGAAAGGAGCAAAGTCTAAAACAAAGACAAAGCCAACCCAGGACTGTTTTTCCTCAGATTCTTAGAAGCCCAATTGATACCCCCATTGATAGAATTCTTTATGGAAATTATTGTCCATGAAGAATTTGATCTCAATGAGTCATGTAAAGCTCTTTTCCCAATATTTTAAACTACTCAGTATAAAAGAAAAGGTGTTTGTCTCCTCATTCCTTCCAGTCATTATCTCCTTATGGCACATTAGTATACTGAAAATGAGAAGAGTTCTGGGTATATTCTATGTCATGGGGTCATCTTCATCGCTCTTGCTCTATTCTAATAGAATCTGAGACTAATGTAAAAATTCAAACCCTTAGATAAAGAAAATTCAAGCTGATATTTCTTTTACACTTACAGCTATAGAACATGATTATTTTAAATACTAACATATAGAGTTTCTGTCTTGGGAGTCATAAGATAAGTAAAGGCAAAGTTGTGGCACCAAGCAAATGATGCATATGCTGCGCTGCCAGTCCTGCAAACAGTGGAAAGTATGTGATCAGCCTGTCTGTCTGTGACCTCTTCTCTTGGCATCAGGTAGGGTTCCAGAAAACAGAATTCTGAATTTAGCTGAAGACATATATGTAGAGTCTTACTATGAGGTCCTAATCAAAATGTTGCAAGGCTTGCATTTTTTTTCAGTCTGATTAGTCAAGGATAATTTAATAAGTATTATGTAAGAAATAACAGCATTTATATTGAGATTCTGTTTTATGTAAGGTTTAGTTGAAAGCATTTGAGAAGATGAGTACTTGTGTGTTGTGGTTTAACCCCAGCCAGCAACAAAGCACCACTCAGCCTCTCACTCACTTCCCCCCCACCCAGTGGGATGGGAGAGAGAATCGGAAGGAAAAAGGTAAAAACTCATGGGTTGAGATAAGAACAGTTTAATAGAACAGAAAGGAAGAAAATAACAACAACAACAACAATAAAATGACAATACTAATACAAGGATTGGAATATACAAAACAAGTGAGGTACAACGCAATTGCTCACCACTTGCTGACTGATGCCCAGTTAGTTCCAGAGCAGCGACCCCCCACCAGGCCAGTTTAGACACTAGGCATGACGTCACATGGTATGGAATAACCCTTTGGCCAATTTGGGTCAGCTGTGTCCCCTCCCAACTTCTTGTGGCCCTCCAGCCTTCTTGCTGGCTGGACATGAGAAGCTGAAAAATCCTTGGCCTAGTCTAAACACTACTTAGCAACAACTGGAAACATCAGTGTGTTATCAACATTCTTCTCATACTGAACGCAAAACATAACACTATACCAGCCACTAGAAAGAAAATAACTCTGTCCCAGCCAAAACCAGGACGTTGTGCAATATTGACTTGAATTAAACAGGACTGCCACACTGAACACCTGCTATTAATGTTATATTTAACATTACTTTATCATAACATCTCAACCAACATCTTTGACAGCTTTCAAGATCATGGATTTTACTTGTAAAGGTCCTTGTTGATAAAATACTGCTTAAATAACTGAAATGAGGGTAGAATTTTCATTTAGAACTTTCATTCAAAATGTTTCTTGAGACAAATTTGTTCATGTTTGTAAGTCTAATGGAGTCTCAAAATCTATTAGCTCCCATTAGGATGATGTTTTACTTGTAAAATGTATTAAATCACTCATTCTTCCAAGATTGAAAAGTCTTATTCATGAGTTTTGTTTCCCTCCTAAAAATTTCCTTACTAAACACTGAATACCTTTCCTCTTTTTTCCCCTCTATTATTTTAGCTTGCTGCATAATTTCAAGGAAGTTGCACAGTACCTTTGTGTTTCAGAACATGCCCCTCTACAGTCAACTGAGTGATTACCTACTTTAGGAAGTAAGGAGATGGGCCTCATTAGTGACTTATGATTCACAGAATTAAAAGCAAGTCAAACCAGAAAGTTCTAGAAAACAAGCCTGCTGAAATATTACTGGCATCATATGTATTATCCCTTTTACTCAAGACAGTTAAATCAAACCACTACAAAATAAAGTGTTGAAAATACTCATGCCATGGGAAAACAGAGTTAAAGCTCTCAACTGAAAAGAACATGTCATTTGTAGCTTCTCTAATTCTGTGGCTCATGGTCATCAACAGCTGTTTTATGAAAAATGTAGTTTTAGATGGTACAGAATCATAAAAAATTAAAAATCATGTAATGAATTAAAAATAGAAGACTAAGTGCATGTGCCAGAAAAGAATAATAAGCGTTATCAATAAAATGAAATTGGAAAAAGGGTCATCAAATTGGGTAATTACTTGACTAAGTTAATAATTTTTATATTATGATTAAGTGCATCTGGTCTGTAGGAAATTCTATAGGATTTCAGACATGAATTCTTCTGTGTGGCACAGCAAGGAGTCTAGGACACTTTTTCAGTGTTACTGAGTATCAAATATCATCTCCTAAGATTGGTTTAGCACTGTCACAGCTAGCACTGGCATGATAGCAGGAACCAGAGTTTTAGCCCGAACAGAAATCTCTGCCTCTTCTGAGCTACTATACGCATCTCCATTACACATTATTGCAAGTATTTGCAGAGGTGCTGTAAGTCTTTTGCAAAAAACTAAGGTATGTTTTAATAGTTTGAAAGGTGTTTACCCTCACATATTTTCATGACCTGAAAGAATAACTTCTGGATGTATTAAGAGACATAAGGGAAGCTCTGTCTTATACAAATCAATCCTTGTACAAAGAAATTCAAGCCTAGACCCTTCTGAATGGTAGTCAGCCATTCATCTTGTCTACTGTCTAGTTCATTACTTTTCTGTAATGCATTTGGTTTTGTTTTAGATTTTGGTTGTTTTATATTTTGTGTCTCTACATTACATATAATTTTCTCTTTCCATAATGAATACTTATTCCTTCTTTAAAGGAGGCTGGGTGCGACTGGTGATCAAGGTTTAATTGCATCATGTAGTGTTGAAAATATTTCAACAACATAATTACTCCTAATTGAAGCTCTTTCTGCCATTTATCTTAGCTTGAAGTATTTTTATTAGAAGAGTGCCATGTTGTGGTTCTTTTCTCTGACTGTCTAGCATTGCCATTGTGCTGGGCTAAAGCACCACTGACAGGTCTCCTTATGTGTTGCTGTGCAGCCTTAGCTGTGATGTTGTGCATAGACTGCTTCAACATATTGCAGAGTTCAAAGACGGTCATAAAATTCTGTCACTGACTGCTTCATGTTATCATGAGGAGGTGGTGTGAACTCCTTTTGCGGAGATGAGAGCTGGAGAAGCTGCTGAGACAGACCTGGTGGCATAAATATTTCTAAATGCAAAAGTAGAGACTGGTACTCCTGGTGCCAGACTCTGGCATCTCAGCAGGCAGAACAGGTACAGCCCAAAGTTAAAGCAAAAACTCTCACCTAGTGCAAATTCAAGTTAGGTACAAATAAAAAAGGCTGGGTTAATGTAAATTGGCCAAGGATTTAACAAAGGTCAGTTCTGAGTTATACTGAGCCTTAATAGGAATGGAAGATACTTAACAGACCAAAGGACTGGATTATCATTTTTCCACTCCATGACACTGCTTTTTAACAGAGCTGACTCACAACTGATTTTTAGAGTTCCATAACAAGTGACAATGATTAGACATATGCAAATAAGATTTGGTAAGATAGACACTTTTTTGGTTGTTAGGGATCCACTTAACAGAGTAAACAATAGGGTCAATATTTTCCATATCAGGTTTAAACATAACTTCTACTTGACAAGGATAAAAACAAATCCACACTTTTTTGAAGCTGTGCGTTGAAAGCGCTAGATTAGCAGTTAAAGAGCACAGCACAATGATTTAAAGGTTGACTGGGATTCCAAATTTTATTCAATGTTTTATGATATATTTAAAAAAACTAATTATAACTAAAACCTAACTGATGCCAGAGGAGGACTAGGAATGTTTATGAACTGCTGAAATTGAATTATCACCAAGAAACTAGTGTTGTGAGATGAGAAAAATCATTATGCAATATCAGTGTGCTATCAAACCTGTGAAATCTAAACCTTTTTGGAGTTCAGAGCCTTTCATTTCAGCAACCTAGTAATTCACCTTTCAGCATTAGATACCATTACTGAATGATGAAGACTGTAATAGATGTTGAAATGTACTGCAGTATGGTATCCAGGTTACTGCACAAAGGCTACTTCCAGACATTTGGACTATGTATGCTAACACTCTGCCATATCTTCCCAGAGCTTATTTAATAGTCTGGTGTTTAAACTATCACAGTGATTTATTCCGGTATTAAAACTTGTATTTCTTTGACAAAACACTACTGGTTTTAGCACTTTCTTTGACTCCCTGTCTCTGAGAATATTAGTGACATAGGTATAAGGTCCTACCGTCCTACCTACCGTCTTTTAACAAAAACACCTCAGAATTTTTTATTTATCTCCATGGCAGGTGACACATTTTCCATCAATATCTTCCCTTCTTCAAATTCCTTCAGTAATGACTATCTTCTCCTCTATTTTAAATTTTTTATGTTTCACTGGTCTTGCAAATTTCAGTTACCATTCCTCCCTACAACACGTTTTTATTGGCTAGATGCATTATTCCTTTACGTGCTTCCAACACTTCAAGCCTGGACTGTAGAATTTCCCACTGCTGCTCCATTTCAAAGAATATTCCAGACTTTACTTCCTTTGCTTACACACTTTTCATACACTTTGGTAAAATATCTGCATTTTTCATTTGGTTTACTTTTTCCAAGAGTCCCTTGTAAGTTCAAAGTGTGCCACATTACTTAGCAACACAAAATTCGATGCAAAATTGAAAAGGCTACTATGCATTTTACATTGCAGAGTTAGTGGAGTTAAGAACAAGCCTAACCTTTGGCAAGATCTGGACCTTTTTCAGCATCTTGTCCCATTAGGCTCAATAAAATAAGCTATGGAAGGCTGAGTAATCCTGTGTTCAAACTGAAAAGGACTTTACTTGGTGAATAATCAGAAGGGTTATTTCTAAAGACAGAGAAAACAAGAAACTAGCTCAAGGAAATTGAAGCCAATTGTTTTACACTTCATTCCCCCCAGAATTTGGAGACACATAATTGCTAATAAAATAGTCTCATTTTCCTGAAACACATACATGGTGAAACACAAAAAAAATCTTCTTCTTAAATTCCTTTAAAACCCAGGCAATTTTCCCCATATTATTAACACAAAGACATACCTAAACTAAAACCAATCCCAAAAGGACGATGTGGATTCCCAATATTCACCATAATCCATAACTATGGATAATCAATGTGCTTTGGGAGAGCAACTCAGAAAAAAATTGTAATTCATTTAAGAACCCAGAAAACTATAAAAAAGGAAACCATGATCAGCTGATAGTTGTTGTTAAAGACACTGCTGGCCATTGCAGGCAGCTCAGAATCCGAAATCTGATTTCTCAGACATCTTCATGACTCCAGTGTTCTCTCTTCAGAAGAGCCAACCCCAGCCTGATCAAGCTTTGCAGAAAGCGGCTTCAGCTCTCAACTCATGTCCTTACTTCAGTGTTTGCTATTTTGACAGTGAAAAAACACATCAATTGGATACAGTTTCTCAACTTACACTGAAGGGCTGGTAATAGTAAAAAACCGCTAAAAGCCCCGTTCCCCTACATGTCAGATTAGACAAAAAAGGGACTAGATAACAATGATTTTAATTTGAAATTCCACCTGAAACTTCCTGAGCGTTGCTTCAAACTTTGCCTATGCAAATTTCTCGTATGCAAAGTGGAACCATTCTTTTTCAATTTGCCCTTCTCCATTTGGTCAATTTATTAGAATTTTATGTATTTCTATTTTGTGATTTTTTTATTTATTTAATAGCTTAGCCTATTTTAGTTCTCCTGTGTTTGCTACAGATTTTTCTTTTAAATTGCCAGTTTTCCTGCAATATGAAATTGCTCAAATTTATTTTAGTATGGTGCTGGGATCACTTTTTCCCCATTACTGCATATATTGTAAATAGGAAGAAAATGCTTTTTTACTGCAGGCAATGTGTAAAGTCTCTCTGTTTGCATTTTGAACATTAGCTCATTGTCAAATACCAGAATAAGAAAAAAAGCGTCTTCTGAGGAAACCAGAGGTATATTAATATTGCACCAATCAAAAAGAGGCATGAAATGTCATCACTCTTGAACAGCTATGTGTTTGGCTCGATTAAAACTTTCACCAAGTTCATCCACTAAATAAGCCATAACTGGATTGCAGGATGTAACATTTGAAAACTCTGAAAATGGAAGATGCTATATGAAAATTGCTTGTTAAAACCTCAGTTCATTTTTTGTAGGTGGCACAATTTTGGTTTAAAAAGGACGACTGAAACTCTGTATTTCACTCCTATATTTATCTATTATCTGCAGATAGCTATGAGTAAGACAAAAGACAGCTTAAACATCAGTCTTCCCATTCTTCTTTTGCAATACTAAGCAAAAGCTACCACTCAAAATACTGTGTTGCCCAAAGAAGTAGTTGGATATAAACTATGTGCAATTCAGTATGACCAGGAGTATCAGAGGAGAAATGTGGAGGATTCAGGGGAAAACACTCACTCAGAGACATACACCCACTCATGCTTATACCGGTCCCAGGTGCTTCACTGATCACGCTGAAGTGTCCTTGTAGACTTGGGATCTCAAGGCAGGCAGCGCACACAGCTTCGACTTGGTGTGTGCTTCAAGACAAATCCTCACGGCTGCCCCTGTCCCCTGCCCTTTTACAGATTCTGCACCACCAGGTTAAGCCCTTGCTGGAGGGTTTGCGGGGCCCAAACTAGGTCTCATCCAAGTCAGCTGCACTCTCACACCAAACTGGGCTTGGCCAGTCTATCCTGCTAAGTATTCTGGTAGTTGTATTCAAATTGTTGTATTTGAACTCTCCATCTTTTGCTCTTTCCTGTCTCATCCCACCCCTTGGCAAGGTGTCACATACTCTTCCTCATTCACACTGGGGTCTGCAGGACTTGTCTGAGCCTGTATGGCAGCAATGGCACAAGAATATCTTTGGTCATTCTTTATTGTGTTTAGTATATAGGACAAACATTTCTGCACAGAACCAATTGGAATACACTCAACATGAGGGACTCAGTACACTGGTTGAACTTAAAAGTCAGAAAAATTGAACATATGTATAAGAAATGTAAATGCACTTCAGAGAGGCAGGAAGCATGCCAGGCAGACTCCCATACTTTCAGTACAGTATGGTCCAACCGTTCAGAATCATTTTAGAAGGAAAAAGAAATTATTAATGCTTCCCTAAACTCCACACTGGGAGGAAGTGGATGTGCAAGAAAGTACCCAAAGGAGAAGCTAATAAAATTGGAAGTGCTAGCACTTGTTTTAGTAAGAGGCAAAACACTTTTAGCAGTTTTATATCAATTCTCTTTCCTATTCCGGGTTATCTTGCAGATCTTGTTTATACTCACCAAGAGCCTGCTGTGTTCTTTTCATGTTTCTAAAGCAGAAGATCTATGAAGAGGGGAAAACACAGTTACAACCACGCTTTCAACATCCATATTCCCACTGGGTTCCCTGTAGATGGGACACTGATGGAGTTTGCCTCATCAGACACTAATTTTTCCCTTCATGGTGGATGGTCATTTAGGAATGACTATTAATTCCAAATACTTTCCAGCCTAGTCAGCATAATCACTTTCTTTGTACACATGCTTTAAGTGCTGTGTTGCTCCTCTCTCTCACAAGAGCAACATGACCCATAGGAAATTCCCGTCTTTAGGAAGCAGAGCTCTCCACCATTCTCTGCCTTTCTCATTCTGCTGGGCAGCTGCACCTTGGTAAGCCGCCATGTTATGGCACCAGAAAGAGGACAACTCTGGGATCTGGCAGTTAATTTTGATGTTCACTGTGAATGGACATTTTTTTCCCCTGTAAACAAAGAAAGATTCCAGGAAGAGATTAGTTTTGTATGGCAACAAAGAGCCTGAACAGATCAGAGTTTCATACATAATTTCCATAAAACCTGATCATAGATACAAGTGAATAAGGCTTATATACATCACACAAAAAGCACCAAAAGCAAGCTAACAAATACTCCAATGACAACAACTATGTAGTGAAGGAAAAGCGAGTTATTTACCATGGGTTTACAGCCTAAGCCACAAACACCATGTGTTAATATCAAAGACATGTAATTTGGCCAGGGTTTTTTGATATTGAAGAACAAAGCAAACAATTCAGGTGTGTTTAAATGTATCTATGTGATGTGCGCATGTACATTGACTACACATATACACATTTTGCATATATAAAGTCATAGAGTAATTTAGGTGGAAAGAAGTCATCTGGGGTCCTGGGCCCTTCAAACGCTGCTCAAAGCACAGTTAACATCAAAGTCAGATTAGGTTGCTTAAGGCCTTGTCTAGTGGAGATACATACAATAAAGCTAACTTCCCAAACTCATAGCCAACCATTCACTGAAGATGTGTGGGTTTTTCTCCCAGAAGTTGATTTTTTCCTTCATATTAGAGGGAAATAAAATGTATCTGATCCCAATCAATAGGATAGTGATGACTTCTATAGAGGGTAAATGAACAGATTTTGCATCAGAAACCTCCAGCAGTGGAGTTTACCCTCTAGATCATTAACATGAGAAACAGAAACAAATTGATTCTAGTGTGGGGTTTTTTTTCTGGCTGCTCTTGCTTCCACAGGTGCTGAATAAACCTCATAGCTGGATGAGGAAGGACTGCAATGAAAATGAGGGAAAAGATGTAGATATTAGGGGGAAAAAATCTATGAAGAGAAAAAACTTATTTCTTCAGACCTTAAAATTTTTCTTTGAATTTTGACGAAATCTATCGGCTGAGACAAGGCATAATTTTCTTTCATTTCCTTACCAGATATATTGATCCTCTGTTTTCTCTGATCTTCTTGTCACAAACCATGTTATTTTTAAGGAAAAAAGAAAAAAAAACCTCTATGACTGAACAGGTTATTTCATATTTAGCTAAAAAAGTGTGAGTGCATATTAAGGACATTACAAATCTGAGAGCTCGCTCATTTAAAAATCAGAGTACCCTTGGAAATGACATTCAAGGAGTTAATACAACAAGCAAACAGTAGTGTCAAAGACGAGGAAAAAATTATATCAGCATGCACATGGAATAAACAGTGTCTGCAGACCTGTCGAGACTGCCTTGAGTAATGATACTTGCTCTTTTTTTTTATTTGGGAAAAAATAAAGAAAAAGAAACTTTGACTGTAAACGGTCTCACTCCTGCACTGGTTTAGTACAAGCATTTTAACAAAAGTTCATACAAGTTTTTAAGTGGACTATATTACTCCTCAAAAACGTTCCTCTTCCTTCGTAAGTCAGTTTTCTCTTGAAAATCATTCACTTAGAGAAATTAAAACAATTCTATGGTATATAGAATGTACTGTACAGATAATTTTTCTACCAAGCGTATTCTAAAATCCAGAAGGTTAAGACTGAAATCTTGTAACAGCTTGAGAGGCCCTTAGGCCTATAGGGATGTTTTAATGACTTTATAGCCTATTCTTAAGGAAGGAATTACTTTTTATGTCACTACAGATCTCCCACAACCGCTTGATACTTTTGGCACCTAAACTGTAAAATCTGCTGCTGACCATCCACACAGAGCACTTTTGGAAGTCCAAGACCTACCTGGGCACAGGTTTTATGCTCAGATTTACCACTGACAACAAATTCCGGATTACAGTTGTAAGACAAAACTTTTAAATCAACAGTTTTCATTGTGAGAGTTCACCCCACTAATTTGCATCCTGACCCCACTAATTTGCATCCTGAATAAAAGCCAGATACAGCTCCCAAAACCACAACTATAGTAAAAAAAAAGTTAAGTAGAATTTCAGACTTCAGCTCTTCCAAGTTTTACATGAGCGATTGTGGAAACTTGCTTCTAAATTAACTTGCCTGTTTCAAATGCCAAAAGGACTATAAATTATACAGAGGATATTCATAATATTTACATTCAGCCTTTCTAAAATGAAGCCAAAGAAAGAAAACATCTTGATCTAATAACATAGATACAATCATCACCAGTCTGTACAAACATTGGAAACATCATGTTTTAGTCCTCTTTGCTGACTGAAAACCGAACAAATAAACAGTTATATTATCCATCAGACCATATTATTAAATAGTAATGTATGAACTGAAACAAGCCAGACTCTATTCTTCATTTTAAAGGGGTAGTTTCCTTACTGAATATCACAGTGGTGAGAAAGAAGCAGTCACACATGTTAAAAAGATGCAGAGACAACCAGAAAACTGGCAGAAATAAGATAAAATTGCCTTTGCTTATGGCAGTTATTGTCATATTGAGCAAGACTGTCCATTTTAATAGCATTTTTGGCTAGATTTTTAAATACTCTGGTATTTCAGGAGAGATTGATATCAGTTGCAGTACAAGAAAAGGCACTGTGTTATTTTAATGTGTGAATCTGACGGTTCAATGGCCATGTGTCCCTGAATTCTCTTAGAGAAGAAGAATTCTCTGTTCCTACTGGGAAATGTATTTGCTTTCAGAGAAGTTCTAGTACAATAGTGGAATGATTGACATTAATTCATGATGAAGCACTGCGGTACATACACTATTCCTATAAACACTATGAAGTACTATGCTTGCCTTTAAAATGTATTAGTAATAACAAATATTTGTTTTACTGACAAGAAATGAACTTAACATTTTTTAATTAAAAATTGAATGGGGGTTTGTGGTTTTAAACAAATCATCATCTATTGGGTATGACAAAGAAGAACTCCAGAAGAAAAACAAAGTATCTAACTTAATACAGGAAAATTAAAAGTAATTCATGCAGAAGTACCACAAATTCCATTTTCATTATTACAAAAGCATGAAACACCTTGATATATTATTACTGTTTCTAGGTACCCTTCAGAATGAAGTATTTTCTTGTGTTCATTTATACAGAAAAGGCTTGAGTAATAGACCTGATGTTGTTGTACACCCAACTGACAAAGGCACGCAGAAAATTTTGACTCTTCAGCAGTTTAATACATATATTCTAGTTTAAAAATGGCAGCTTCTGTAAAGCTTAGATATTCAAAGAAATATCTTCATGCCAATCTTTTCAGTGAAGGGAGAGGCTCAGGTAGGAGCTGACATACCCATTGGATCAAGATCTCGGTGCGTAGGTAGTGGCACAGGCAGGACTTTGGCCTCTGTGATCATGGGACTCTCTGAGGAATGAGTACTTTGAAAAAATGGGGCAAGAGTGTTTTTGCAAACAGCTTGCTAACCTGGTGAGGAGAACTGTAAGTTAGGTATACTGGGGAGGTGTTGTCATAATCCAAAGAGAAGGCAAGGTACAGGGGAGAAGAGAAGCATTAGGGCACCACAGGGCAAGGGAACTCTCATGTTTCCCTTGAGAAAGAAGACCATGGGGGATGCAAATGTCCACACCCTGGGAGACATAAGACCTGCAGAGCTTGACTGAGTTTACAGAGATGTGGTGTGGTAGGTCCTGCTGGAGCACTCCAATGGATGGATGCACTTTTTTTTCAGGCAAGACAGGCTGGGAAGGTGAGGAGGAAGGCATTTACTGTATGCAGAAGAACAGCTGGAGTGCACAGAACTATCACCACAGAGGAAGTGGTGACAAGTCAGCTGAGAACTTATGCATGAGGTTAGAGAACAGATGATCATGGGTGGCACAGGCTTTTGCTGCAGAAGAGAAGATTAAGAAGTAAATGAAGCCTGTAGACAGCTGGCAGAAGCCTTGCAATCACAGAGTGGCTCTCATTGGGATCTTCATCCAAATGTCTGCTGGAAAGGCAATAGAGTTGGGCACAAGCAATCCAGGAGATTTCTAGTGTGTCTTGAAGACATTTTATTGATGCAGGTGATTGATCAGTCATTCAGTAAAATACTTTGTTGGAACTATTACTCACAATCAGAAAAGAAATGGTCAAAAATGTGACAGTCAAGGACAGCCTTGGCTGCAAAGACCATGAGACTGTACAGTTTAAAATCCTGAGAGAAGTAAGGCAAATAGCAGAATCCAAAGTCTGGACTTCAGGAGGGCAGATTTCTGCCTATTCAGGGACCTACTTGGTAGGATCCCATGGGATGTTGCCCTGGAGGGCAAAGGGGACCAGAAGAACCAGCTGATCTTCAAGGACAACCGCCTCAGAGCACAGAATGGCCCAACCCACTGTGGGGTAAGTAAAGCAAGTGTTACAGAAAGCCAGCACGAATCAACAGGGAACATCTGACTGAGCTCAAATGTAAAAAAAAAAGAAGTACACAGAGTAAGCAGTTGGGACAAATTACCCGGGAAGAACATAGAGCACTTGCAGGGATTGTGGTGGAAATGCCCAAAGCTCAGATGGTGCTCAAACTAGCAAAGGATATGAAGGGCAACAGGAAAGGTTTCTATAGGTACACTGGCAACAGAAGAAAGGCTGAGGAGAGTGTGGGCCTGCTCCTCAATGGGGCAAGTGACAAAGCACATGAAAAAGGCTGAGGTGCACTCCCACAGACTCTGCAAGAAGGTTGGAGGAACTGGGAGGGCTAAGGGCAGACCTTACAGGTGTAACCAGTGGCAAAAAACCACTCCTACTATGATAAAGTCCATTTTTTTTCCTAGCTTTTATAAATTAATCTTATTTCTATCACATGCTTTTATATAGTAGGATGATTTTATTGTAAAAGTGTCCCCTGAGACAAAAGATACCTAGTTTTGACACAGTCATTCTGTGACCCTGGCCAAGATATTTAAAGATTCCTGTACACAACCCCTTTCTGAACAGTACTTCTCTTCCAAACTTTGTCTGTTGTACCTATCTATATTGTAGGTTCTTTCAGAAAGGAATTACCCATTTATTTTTTCAGCAACAATGATTCTAAGACCACTAGTGTCTTTGGCATTTCTAGGCATCATTTTAAAGCTATTAAATAATGATCAGAGAAAAAGCTTTGTCAACTATACAAGGTGTTTTGGTCTTTAGAATTACTGTAAATTAAATTAATTTAGATTATTATTTTTTTTTATTATGCTTGTTATGTCATATATCCTCTGAACTCACTTTGCTAACTTATGCCTCATTTAATTTTTAATTGCTACCTTTTTTGTAGCTGAGAAGGTAACAGGTCAGTTCATTTTTCTTTTGTTGAGAAAGCAGGAAATGCTTTCACATTTGAAGACTGGATTGTGCCTTTCCTTCCTTATCTCCGCCTCTCCGGAAGGCGACTGACTATGTCACCTCTGTTACTCACACATCATTTTGCAACTACTGATTTCAAGTCTTCCCTAGAAGTGGTTCCTCCTAATTGAAGCACACCAAGCTATACCTTCATCAGCTGTATTACATTTAAACACCTTTTGTACTGACTAAGCAGCAAATTTTCTCCAAGAACCTTTTGCTAATATACCAAAGTCTTCATTGTTAAACTAGATTGGACTCGCTGTCTCATTGTTGAGCATTTTAAACTTCCTTAGGGGTGTATCTACACTGAAAATTTCCTCTGCCTTACTCTACCAGTCTACATAAAGCAGTGCAACTTTCCAAGTGTGGATGCTACTATGTACTGCTATAAGCATCTGTAAGCAAGCAACTCTGATAAAAGATGGGAAATAAGCCACATCGGAATAAGGCACCTTTAGACTAGTTCGCCTGCATCCACACTATAGTTTCTTTGGGTGTAATTAATACAGTCTTATAAAACAAAATAGATACTACCTGAAAACTGTACACATATTACCTGGTTCCTTTCATTTTGGAGGTCCTTGCTGTTCTCATACTTTTCCATTATCTCTATTTTCCCCACTCAGGGATGTTTAACCTAAGGGCTCTTAAGTCTTGCTGGATGTTAATCCTTTATGTTCAACTTGGTCAACCACAAAGTCCAATATCATGAGACACCTAGGGTATACAAGGCATATTGCTGTGGACAACTTGAACAGTTTCATTCACCATGCTCCAGCCTTGTGCTTCCACAGATCAGCCTACCCATGGTAGTGAGCGATTGCTGAAATAAGAGTAATCCACCTCTGCTTTGAAGAAACAAATTGCAGATCAGCTTAAATCATTACAGAGGGAGTGATACAGTCCACTGAAGGGGGTAACAGCTTTTTAAACTCTTTGAACTCAGTCTGCAAGAGCACATAAGACTATGTCTACAATTGGTTTGTTTTTCATTGGTCTACTCACCCGTCCTACCCTATAATGATGAACTTTCACTTCATTTACTCTGCTTGGTCTTTTGCAAATTTCACAGCATGCATTATTAGATCAATTCTGCATACCATTCTCTCTCACTTGCCTCATAACTAACGTACATCATGTGTTATCGTGTATTTGGATCATGTATTTGGTTTTAGTTCTACTGGTTATACAAGGTAGAGATTTTGCTCCCTGTTCAAGCACTTGCTTCTGAACCACAAACATGCCATTTCCTATTTAAAACTGTTACCAGGAATTTCTGATTATTGCATTGCTGCCCAGAGGCTGTCGTAAGTCTCCTTGAAATCTATACAAACAATATGTGTTTTCAGATCATGCCTTTATCTTCTTCTAGGCAACTAACAAACTAGAACCATTTTATTCAGAGTGAGTTTATGGTTTTGGAGCCTACATGAGTATTATAAAAAAGAATGTGACATAAGGAGCTCCTAGATGCCAGTTTGTTCCCGCTTTTTCAGAAACAGACAGTGTATTGCCTCCCCAGGAATATTTTCAAACTCCCAAAGAATTTACAAAATTAATCTGCCAACTCACTTGTGTTCGACTTCCCCTTCTATTCAAATCATTCTCTCAGGGAATTACCGCTACCTGATGTTGTTTCTGTTTTGTCAGACTGTCTCTTGCATGTCTCTTTCCTAGCAATGGCTGAAACTGAATATTTTTCTACTCTTCTTAATTGAAGAAAATGTTCTTAAATAAAAGCCTCTGTCCTTCTTTAGTCCATTTTTACTCCAAATACATTTACTTGTGGCACACTGTCCTGTGTCGTTTTTTTAAGGAAAGAAAAGAAAAACAGAGTTTCAGCTTTTCAAATCAGGAGTTAAAATTTGCTTTAGAAAACATTAGGATAGCAAGGCTATCATAAACAAAAGTGTCCTGGTTTCAGCTGGGATAGAGTTAATTTCTTCCTAGTAGCTGGTACAGTGCTATGTTTTGAGTTCAGTATGAGAAGAATGTTGATAACACACTGATGTTTTCAGTTGTTGCTACATAGTGTTTAGTCTAAAGTCAAGGATTTTTCGGCTTCTCATGCCCAGCTAGTGAGAAAGCTGGAGGGGCACAAGAAGTTGGCACAGGACACAGCCAGGGCAGCTGACCCAAACTGGCCAACGGGGTATTCCATACCATGTGACGTCATGTCCAGTATATAAACTGGGGGGAGTGGGGGCAGGGGGATCACCACTTGGGGACTAACTGGGTGTCGATCGGCGGGTGGTGAGCAATTGCACTGCGCATCATTTGTACATTCCAATCCTTTTATCATTAGTGCTGTCACTTTATTAGTGTTATCATTATCATTATTAGTTTCTTCTTTTCTGTTCTATTAAACCGTTCTTATCTCAACCCACGAGTTTTACTTCTTTTCCCAATTTTCTCCCCCATCCCACTGGTTGGGGGCGGGGGAGTGAGTGAACGGCTGCGTGGTGCTTAGTTGCTGGCTGGGGTTAAACCACGACAAAGGATCATTGAAGAACTTAAGTTCATGAAATTTTCATAGGCAGGTTTTTAGGACAATGCAAGGGAACACAGAGTGGATAAGGATGCGGAGCTCTGAGCAAGCTTAATCCTTTCCATCTATGTTCTCCAAAGGCAAGCATCCCATGCACTGGGATGGCTGAAACTATCCAGATCCATTTTGCATTCCGATGTTGTGGGAACATGTGGGTTAGAACTGTGGCCACCCCTTTCAAGTGAAACCTTTGACTGTAAATGTGAGTGTGCAACGCAAAGGATTCCACAGCAATCAAACAGAACTTTTGAAAACTAACTCTGCACGCCAGTCAATATAATAATGAACAAAATACTGATTCTAAACTCTCCTAGAGAATGCAATAGATTCTGCTTCTTTACCAAAGCTGTATTTATATTTCTTTAAGATTTTACAGAAAGCTTATCATAATTATTTCTTATACACTGAATGATGAAAAAAATGAGAATTCTTTTATTGCTCTGTTTATTAATTGGTAATACAGTTTCCTCCTCCAAGTTGCTACAGATCTTTCCATGCTTTATCTATTTTACCCAGACTTTATAGATAGACACGTAGACGTGAATTTAATTCACTATGAGCCAGTAAGTTGAATGGTATCTTCTACTTGTTGCAACTGGTGTACTCACACAAGAGGTCATTTAAACTTGTGAACTTTTAAGCTATCTTGGGTGACACTATTTTTGCTTTTAAAACAATGCCAAGGCAGCTGCCCTATCTTCTAATAGACACTAGATGATCCTGGCTTTTTTCCCTGAGAATGATAGAAAAATATAAAGGGGTTTAACATCCATATATTTTACTGAAAAGCCATAAATACTTCTTTGATACCTGAATTAATACATGGAAAATAATTACTGAGAGAACATTGAGAAAGGAACATACTGATTTTGGTTAGGCTGGATGTACACATGGAAAAGCCCAGTTGTCATGCCAAAAACGCAGAAGGGAGGAGATGCCAAAACACCTGCATATTCACAGTGTTTCTTATACCTTCTGACAAACTTTAATTACATCATCTCCTGTTGTTTTTTCACTTGCCTCATTCAGTGCATAAATGGCTGAACACAGTAAGGTACTCAGAGATTTATCCCCACAACACTCACATGAAACATTATCATTCTTACTATTCCAACGGAAAAATACAGGCCTAGAAAAGCAGGTGACTTGCCCAGTGAAAAAATTAAAGTCAATGACAAGCAGAGGAATTGAGCTTCCTTAGTATAATGTACACAACAGTGTAAGGTACAAATATCCTTAAAGCCTCATATTACAATTGTTTTACTTCTTGTTCTGTTCAACTCAACATTTTGGTAATACAAATTTTTAAACATTCTAATAAATACTATGACTTTGGAATAAGTATTAGAGCAATATTTCCTTTTGTTGTAGAAAATAAATGCTAAAACAAGTTTACCTTTTAATATAACTTCTGTAGTCATTTAACTGTTTACTGATAATTTATTTTTGAAAAGACAGCTCCTCCAAACTTTTTTGATTTTGCAACCTTATCAGTAAAAAATTTTTAAGCGTGCACCTCCTATATATATTTATTTATAAACCATATAAAAGTACTACTATACTAATATATTATGCATATTACAAAACATAAACAGGAATCAAAAAGAATGACATAAAGATGAAATAAACACTATATAGTTTGGAGTTTTTTAAATCTAATAAAATATGCTTAAAAAATATTTTCTTCTCACATCCCAATGGATTGTCTTGCGCAGCCCCTGAGACGCATGCACCCCACTTTGGAGATCACTGCTTTAAGTAGCCATTTCAGTCTGTGCCTGAATATCAGCACCAAAGCAGATTTATGCAGGGCTATGAAAGCTGCCAAATCTACTTGTTATTTAGGTTTTCTTTTCCCACCTTTGCACCGAAATAATTTTCAAAAGGGCTCACTAGAATGTTAATGTCTGCCTATGGGAAAAAAAGACAGTATGTGGAGCAAGCAAGTGTCTGTATAACTAATTGCAGTTTTTAAAATGGATATCAGAGTGCACAGAAAGAATGAGTTCTGGTATGATCAAACCTATCTTGTCAGGAAGGTGAAGGATGGTTTGGTTGTAGCATACTACTGATACACAACTTTGTAAGTCAGTTCTTCGAGAGGGATCAGAGAAGGGTAAAAAAAGCTCAGACACATGAGAACAAAACAGGGAAAGAGCAGTTATGTCTAAAAGAGAGAAACAGAGGCTTTTAATTTGATGCTTATGGGATTTTTTTTTTTCTATCTAGACATACAACAGTGTCTAACAAATATTAAAGGCAAGAATACAGGGAAGTGAAACCAGCATGTTTTGGAAGGTAAAAGTGCTGGGAAGCTTGTATTCTCCAAGCAGTCAAAGGAACAAGTTGTGTTCCTGGGAACTGAGGAGGGGATTGGATGGATCCTCTACCAGCTGTAAAGCATGCCAGGCAGGGCTCCAGGATCTACAGAATTCATCTTCTGCTGATTACACATTTAAAATCTAATTCCTTGTTAAGGTAGACACAGGTGACATTTGCTTAACCTCTACTACAAGAAATCAAAGTGCTCTTTGAACATCTAGAGAGTAAGTCAAGGCCAAGGTCTGAGCTACACTGAATACCTTCTGTGCCAGACATCAGGATACAAATTATGTCTGAGATGAGCACAGAGTTGAATCAGTGTATTGGCTTTGTGTGGCAAGGTTTTGGTAGCGGGGCGGGGGGGGGGGGGTTACAGGGGTGGCTTCTGTAAGAAGCTGCTGGAAGCTTCCCCTGTGTTCGAGAGAGAGCCAACACCAGCCGGCTCTAAGACGGACCCGCCGCCGGCCAAGGCTGAGCCAATCAGCGATAGTGGTAACGCCTCTGTGATAACATTTTTAAGAAGGAAAAGGTTGGGACAGGTAGTATTCGGCAGCCAGAGAGAGGAGTGAGAACATGTAAAAGAAACAACCCTGCGGACACCAAGGTCAGTGAAGAAGGAGGGGGAGGAGATGCTCCAGGCGCCGGAGCAGAGATTCCCCTGCAGCCCGTGGGGAAGACCATGGTGAGGCAGGCTGTCCCCCTGCAGTCCATGGAGGTCCATGGTGGAGCAGATATCCACCTGTAGCCCGTGGAGGACCCCACACCGGAGCAGGTGGGTTCCTGAAGGAGGCTGTGACCCCATGGGAACTCTTGCGCTGGAGCAGGCTCCTGGCAGGACCTGCGGATCTGTGGAGAGAGGAGCCCACGGAGCAGGTTTTCTGACAGGACTTGTGACCCCGTGGGAGACCCACGCTGGAGCAGTGTGCTCCTGAAGGACTGCACACCGTGGAAAGGACCCATGCTGGAGCAGTTCGTGAAGAACTGCAGCCCGTGGGAAGGGCCCACATTGGAGAAGTTCGTGGAGGACTGTCTCCCGTGGGTGGGACCCCACGCTGGAGCAGGGAAGAGTGTGATGAGTCCTCCCCCTGAGGAGGATGAAGCGGCAGAAAACAACGCGTGATGAACTGACCGTAAACCCCATTCCCCGTCCCCCTGTGCTGCTGCGGGGGTTTGGTAGAGAATCCGGGAGTGAAGTTGTGCCCGGGAAGAAGGGAAGGGTGGAGGGAAGGTGTTCTGAGATTTGGTTTTATTTCTCATTACCCTACTCTGGTTGATTTGTAATAAAGTGAGTTAATTTTCCCCAAGTTGAGTCTGTTTTGCCCGTGACGGTAAGTGGTGAGTGATCTCTTTCCTGTCCTTATCTCGACCCACAAGCTCTTTGTTATATAGGAGTGGAGATTTTCTTCAAAGTTTTGGAGCCAAGATGACACTTTCTCCACAGTTGGTGTTTCCATATCTGGGCAATACATTGCTGCCAAGCTGTTAGAATACGATGCTGGGGCACCTTGAATCACCTTTCTCCACATGGCCCGTGTGCACAGGACATCCTCTGGATCTTTTGAGACTTCCTCATCATCTAGATCACTATAGATGACTTCCACCACTGCTAACTCTCTCAGGTACTGGATGCCTTCATCTGCGGTAGTCCACTTTTCTGAGGAATTCACAAGATCTTCCTTGAATGGATATCTTGCCCTCACACTTGAGAGGAGCTGGCTCCAGAGACTGCAAATTGCTGCTTCTTTTCCAATTCCTCTTTCAATTCCCCAGTTTCTAGCAAGGGATCCCAGCTGTTGGGCTTCCTTGCCTTCCAGTAGCTGACTGTTGGCCCCATTATCCCAGCATCGGAGCAGCCAGGCAGGGATCCGCTCACCTGGCTGGCGGCTGTAGTCTTTCCGCAAGTCCCGAAGTTCTGAGGACGTCAGGGACCGGGTAGTTTCCACTTCCTGTTTAAGTTCCCTCACTCCTTCCTCCAATTTCTTTATTGAAGGACCAGGTTCTAGATTAAGCCTTTCCTCTTCTTCTTCTTCCCTCACTAGTCGATGGTATGGACCTGTTGATCTCCTTGTCCATTGTTTCTTTTTCACTCTAGGGGCAATTACTGTGGTGGTTGTTGTTGTTTGGGTCCCTATCTCAAGCATGGTGTCCTCAGATGCAGTCTGGGTCCCTGCCTCAACCATGGTCCTCTGAGAGTGTTGAACTATGGCTCGGTAGGCATAGGCCAAGCCCCAGTACAGTGCGAGAAGCTGCTGGTTTTCATTGGGATAGGCAAGGCACCCTTCTATCAGGTGGCGCGTCAGTTTGCCAGGGTTACTTGCCTGTTCAGGTGTAAAGTCCCAGATTATGGGAGGTGATAACCATCCTAGGAATCTGCCCAAATCCTTCCATATACCCTGCCACCCAGGGACCGGTCACTTGAGGGCACATTTCAGTATTGCCTCACCCGAAACTTGTCTTCTCTTATACCAGGATGAGACCAGATTCCACAATACCCATAATATACCACCAGTATTAATTATTAGTATTGAACAGCTCACATAAGGGTGAACAAGGACCTCAGGAGCCTGCATAATAAAACCATTCACATCAATGCCTGGTAGGGAGAGGGAGATGTGTTCCCTCATCTTCTCCACAAGATAGCTCCCACAACACAGCAAAGCCATCAGTGCCAGGACAAAGCACATAGATATTATTTGTATTAGCATGCTCCTGAGTTCCTTCATTTTCCCCACAAGATAGCTCCCGCAGCACAAAAAAACCATCAGTGCCAAGGCAAAGCACACAGCCATTATTTGCATTACCATGTTCCCAAACTCAGCAAGGTAGAGATAAGCAAGCAGCCAACAAGCTCCGTGACCTGCGCAGGAGCTTGCCACTTAATAACTAGCTAAGGCACGCTTAATGCAAAACTGCCATTGTCGTGCCCCACGTTGGGTGCCAAAAAAAGGACTGTGGTGGGTTGACCCTGGCTGGGTGCCAGGTGCCCACCAAAGCTGCTCTATCACTCCCCCTTCTCAGCTGGACAGGGGGAGAAATATAACAAAAGGCTCGTGGGTCAAGATAAGGACAGTTTAATAAAGTGAAAGCAAAGGTCACGCGTGAAAGCAAAGAAAAACAAATGATATTATTCTCTACTTCCCATCAGCAGGCGATGTCTGGCCACTTCCTGGGAAGCAGGGCTTCAGTACGCGTGGTGGTTGCTCCAGAAGACAAAATGCCCACCCTTCCGTCTCCCTTTACTTAGCTTTTATATCTGAGCTGACGTCATATGGTATGGAATATCTGTTTGGTTAGTTTAGGTCAGCTGTCCTGGTTATGTCCCCCCCAAGATCTTGCCCTGCCCCAGCCTGCCATTGAGGGAGGGGGCAAAAATGTTGGGGAGACAGCCTTGATGCTGTGCCAGCGCTGCTCAGCAGTAGCCAAAACACTGGTGTGTTATCAACACCTTTCTAGCTACTAATGCAGAGCACAGCTCTATGAGGGCTGCTATGGGGACTATTAACTCCATCTCAGCCAGACCCAATACAATCAGCCATTGCCATCATTCCCTTACATAGTGAGTTGATATGCAATTTAATATTGCAATGCAGAACTCACTATGTTTCCTCACAATGGTGTGGTAGAGGAGAGGGAAGAAAGAGGACAGCGCTTTTACAATCTCCCATTCAGCTTTTGCTGTGGGGGCAAGCAACTTGAAGCTTTTGCTGGGACCCCAGCTGAGACAGTAAACACGTAGTAATACAAAAAACAAAACTACCAATAAGCTATACAGTTTTTTATGGAATAAAAACTGTGTAGTGCAATATAAAGTAAAAAGCTAAGGGCTGGGGAAATACCTCGGTTTCTTTCTTGAAGGATGTATCTTCAAGGAGTCCTTAATTAGGCAGGATCTAAATACTAAAATAACCAGTTCAAGATGCTTGATTTGTATAGATTGTGGGGTTTTTTCATGTATTGATTTAATTAGGCACTATTGAACCATATTTAGAAGATAAGTGAAAGCATCTAAAGACTTATTTATTGACACCATATGGCAGTTCTTAAAAGTGATGTTCAAATTATGTATAATGAGCCACATAAAAAAAGAGGATGCGCCATAAAAAGGACTCCCAAACAAAAATGATGCTATTGTTGAAGGATTTAAGTTCTAATATGGGATTTTAGAATCTCTTTCAGAGAGGAAGTGCCCCACAGCTAACTGACAATATTTGGGGTATTTTTCGTATTACATGATGTAGCTGCAAAAAGCAAACTTTTGTGATGGATTAAAAAACAATGGTAGGAACAGACAGAGAAGATGAGTCAGGGAGACATAAGAGTCTGAAAAAGAACAGCAAGTCAGAAGAACATGCTGCTCACGTTTTGACTACAGTAAATGCATCTCTCACTTTAAAAGTATCTGTTCACACAACAACCTGCAGTTACCTATTTTGATACATGATACTTGACTACAATTTTCATGAAGTAAATGTCTAGTGATTCCTACAACACCACTGAGGTGTTCTTCTGGTCTGAATTTGGTTTCATTTTTGCTGAATTTTTCTTATGTGTTTCTCACAAAACATTAATAGCTCAAAATATCTACAGAAAGAATTGAACAAAAAATATGTATTACATAAAAAAAAAAAAAATCCAAACTCAAGTGCTCAAAAGTAGAAAAACTAAAATTATGGTTTCAGCCTGAGGTCCCTGCGCTGATGGTGATAGCTCACTGGATGACATTCTGTTCTTCCTGAACCGTTCTGAGAAGTCCAGGGGAAATATTTTTTCCTCAGCTAATTTTTCCACAGAACCTGTACCTTTTTAAGTAGCTCATTCTTCACCTGTCTACCTTTGACACAAGCAATTTCCTCCTTGCTGCCTGGGTACCAGCTGGAAAAGCACTGACAGTCCAGGCCACAGACTCCCTAATCTGAGTGCATAATTTTTATGATATAGGAGCTGCTGTGGCAGAACTCGTTAAAGAATTCCTACACCTCTGGCTGGCTGGAGGGAACATAATGCTTCCTCACTTTTGGTAACAAATATCATGGCAGTTGTGGGATCACACTGTGAGTGGCATAACTGAACTCATCTGCGTTCAAAAACAAAAGATGAGGCAACATTTTAGATCCTCATCAGCTCAATAAAGAGGCAGCAGCAGAGTGGGAATGAAGAAGAGCAATGGCTGCTGAATGGGCTGGAACGTGTTAAATTGGTATTGCTATACCTTTATCACAAAACTGTGTATTAATTTTTAATGCCAAGTGATAAGGCAATTCCTGACAAACAAGCTCAATTTCAGGCAAAGGCCTGCTCAGTGCTTGCAGTCTTGGACTGAAGATGGTCACTTGCGGGGGGAGTGCTGGATGTGGAGAGTTCATTTTCCAAGAAAAAGCTGGGATGGACCGGAGCAGATGGGCTTTGATGAATTGAGCTGCTACTCTCTTTACTGACTGTGTAGCTACTTCTGGGTGAATTTTCATCGAAAAAGCACACCCACATCCCCGACACAATGGCCATTCTTTCCCATTCCATGCATCAAACAAACCCCTCCAAAGCAGAGTGTGTTCCAGCTCTCCAACGAACAGGAGCAATACACGTATTTAACACGGTACCATAGTCATCCTCCCTTTCCCCAGTCTCATAAACACCTAAACTAGTTTGGCTAAAAATACGTAGAACAATTATTGGCACATGGGCATTTTCAATCTGAACAGTTTAAATGCAGCAGAATTACAATGAAGTAGGAACAGGATTTTAAAAGAGAAGATGTCAAGCCAGTTTTACTAAAGCCAAAGTTATCTGGGCCTTTTGCAATATGAAATAGTAAAAAAAAAAGAAAATTGAGTGAAAAATCTTAAAAATCACAAAAGAAGCAGGGCTGAGACTGCAAATGGGGAAGAGAGAGGTTCCAAGGCAGAACATTGTGAGAGGTAATTAAGGTGACCTGGCCTGTGCTCTTACTAGCTGGATGAAGGTACAATCAGCCAGCCTAGTACTTGATCATAAAATATCTTGCAAAACTTGCTGAGTTAAAATCTCTGTATTTGGATCTACTTAGAATATAGACCTAGGAAGGTTCACCAAATCAAGTCATGCTAAAAAAATGCTATGAAAGGCAGAGTGGCTGGTGTCCCAGTTGTCCCATTTGCCTACATTTCTCACATTTCTGAAAACACTTAGAGCTCTTGTCCTAACAGCAGAGATAAAATTTGGCAGAAAAATGGCTTGTACACCAGGCTGATCCTGTGAAAGTGCCCTTTGCTGATCCTGTGAAAGTGTCCACAAATTTGGATAACTTTAGATCTTTGAGAAATTAAATAAAAGAGAGTTTGCCCATGTTCAGAATATATTTTTACTGCACTTTAGTAGATGAAGTCTAAAATTCTTCCATTGTTAGTGAAGATGCTTTACTCTATCAATGTTTTCAGGTCTGATCAGGATATAATAAATATGCAAGAATCTCCTTCACAGAGAAATTACATATTTCCAACCCAGTGTACAAAGAGATGCTGGGTGTGCCCTGTACCAGATACTTAATCTAGGGCTGATTTCGAAAGCAGAGTTGAGTACAAGCACTCAACTTTTAATACAAATTCAGAGAGTACAATGGGTGGATCAACAGAGGGAAGTAGACTGGAACAAAGATTACACAGAGACTAAGATCCATGGGGAAGGGAGCCTAAGATTGGGAATCAAAGAGTAGAGAAAGGATCCTGCGACTTAGTTGGCAGAGGACAAAATAGAGAAAGTAGAACAAGTCAATGGAGTTGGTAATCAGATCAGATTGGCATAGACTGGGTCACAGGACCAGTGTGAGAGGGGAAGAGATAAATACTTCCAAAAATGATGACAGTGTGAAGGAAGTACTTGGACAGAGAAAATTGTGCAGGAAGAGTGATGGAAGGGCTGAGGAAAGACAGCAAAATGGAAGTACGAGAACGAAGAAGATAAATTGGATGAGGTGGATGGGATGAGAATTCAGGGAGGAGACTTTGACAGGAATGCTGCAGTCCAGAAGGTCCACGTGGAAAGAAAGCAAAGGGTAGTGAGATAGATAAGGATCTGGCTGAAGAGATGGGGGAGAAATAGACTATGGCACTATATCATAAAAGCCTATTTCATAAAAAACCTGAACAAGGTGGAACAATTAAGATACATGGGAAACCTTAATTAATTCTGGCATTTCCTGACTTACAAATAAGTGATTTTATACTTTTAAAAGCCATCTCTTAACACCATTTCCAGGTGTGCTTGTGAGTGTAAGAGTATTAAGTAAAAACAACAACAAAAGATTAACCAGTTTGTGTGTTTCAGCCCTTTCCACCTAAGATAAGAAAAAGACTAAAGCTTAAACTATGTAAGCACATTACACCTTTCTTTTAATCTTATGCTGCTGCTTTTTATGTGCCATTTTTACTTATAATTGTTTATTTCAATAGATAACGCTACACAACATTTCTGTATATAGTCAATCAAATGACTGAATGGTTTTCTTTTGCTACAAGCTGAAACTCAAATATGCTTTCCCTTGCTATAGTCCATCACAGACTTAAAAACATCTTAAATGCAAAAAGGAATTCCTTTCATGAACATACATAGCACAATGCGTTGCCAACATAATAAATCATCTCTCTTTATATGCCTCACATATTTGTCACGAATAACTTTTTTTTTCTTATTTTTCAGCTGTCAGTAGATTTGTAAGATGTCTTACTTAGAATCTTTTGGATCTCCTCCAACGATTTGGGATCCCTTAAGGTATCTGGTACAGATTGATTTATTATAATAAATATTATGCAGTTTATGCCTCTGAATAGCTCATGCTGTAGGAGTATGTTGGCTCCAGCAAATGATTAATAACAATATGGTTTCTACTGTACACTTATTGCCTACATACATGCAGCTATTGGAATGATATAGCATTATGAGTTCTTATGGCTAACCAGGGGCAAAAAGCATTCTTCTTTTCTATTTCTATAGCTTCCTCAACAGAAAACACTGAAAGCTGAAAGCAAACTGAAAAAATTGCAAAAATCCAAAGATGAACCAGAAGGCAGAGAACAGAGAACTGAGTAGATAAACTTTTTCAAATTACTAATAATTTTCACCCCCTTTTAACACACTATTACCCATTCCTCCATTCATTTTCCAAAAAGCTTTTTACCTGAAGCTTTTCAAATGATTCCTCCATTTGACAGACACTCCTTCTAATGTTATAAAACCAAGTGAAACTTTTTCTTACCATGGATATTTTAGCTTTATAGGTGATTTCTTTAAAAATTATACTAATTCTAATGAAACATCTCTTCCTACATTTTACAGGTAATAGAGACAAATTAATTATCTGTAATACAGAAGTGTTGTACAAATATATAGCTAAAAGAAGTCACAAAATATTTACATTCCTTTCTCCAAAAAGTTGCCTTTTCAATTGTACTGATTTTAACTGTAATGATTACTTTTTCGTTGCAGAAAATATTTCAGAACAGAGTTTTCTGCAATGAGGTGTAAAAAAAAGGCACTTCAGATGTACCCTAAGGAACTAGCTCAGCTCTTTTCAAAGTCTGGCTATTAGTATTCCAGTTTGTTGTTAGGTCCAACATGCCTAAGAAATGGGGAAAAAAATTGTTCCTTTTATCCACAGCTGAGGTCTGTTTATCCAGTCCTACAGACTGAGAACATGTGCCATGAACCATGTATCTGCAATAACCACAGACAGTCACTGCCCTGAAAAGTCTACAGTCCAAAGAGATGACGAGGAAAAGAAAGTGGACAAAGGTACAAGTAAAGGAAGAAGTGGGCCTAGCATAACTGAATGTGGTTTTATCATACAGTTTTTCAAAGGGCTGCTGTCTTCAGTCCACAACATACAGCTATGCATGTTACGGAAGAAAAAGGTAGCATAGACAGTTTAGCAGCATCCTTTTGCACAGACACTACTAAAAGCATCTCAATCTGCTAGGAGAGGTACTCAAAAAGTAAAGGTCTAAATAAATGTCATGCACTGATTTTCTATGGAAATATAAGATACAGACCCCTTATTTAAGAAAATAGATCCACTGATTTGGGATTACTTGTGCAGGCTAGAACAGCAATAGGTAGCGCTGCCTCAGGTAGAACCTGAAGAACATTCCAATGATGGGGTTTGTTGGTGGGAAATGCTGGTTCATCAAAGCTTAACTTGGATTCTCAGGATCATCCTGATTCAATGTGTCTCCACACTCAATAAAGCAGCGGTAAAGAGAAAAACTTCCTAACAGTGTCACTGAAGTAAGATCCCTAAAGTTAAGCAGCAAAAGCACGTGTAGCTTTATTTTTACAACAACTAAAAACTTGTTAATAAATGGCTGCTGTATTCTATGAAGAGTTATTGAAATGTGCAAGTATTTTTCTTCTTGGCATATCAGACTGAGCCTGATATCTACAACCTTTATTCTAAACCACTCTTGGTGCAATGCTGGCAAAACTTTCTTCCAGGAATTTCATCTCAGTACAACTTCCTGATTTCTAGAAAATCAACTGTGACTTCTCTGCAGAAAACCTTATAAAAATTCATAAAGGGGGCACTCTGACAACCACCTGTCTACTGGTTGCATAGGGGAGTACATCTCTGTTTTTTTCAGGAAACACAAGGAAAGTCTCAGGCTCAGTCTGATGTGCCAAGAGAAAAATATTTGCACATTTCAATACTCTTCACAGAATAAAACAGCCATTTATTGACAAGTTTTTAGTTTGTGTGTTGTGTGTGTGTACATGTATCATCTATATATACATGCATCATATATACACATGCATATACATAGATGCACATTATCATTGAATATGCGTGTAGATAGGTACACATAAAATATCATTGTACATTGTATAAAATATTGATTTTACCAGTGATAGAACTGTTCTCTGAACTAAAACTTGACATCCATAGTTTTAAAATTAGCAATACTCCTCTCACTTCCCCCTTGAAAAATATTGATGAATCTGACTCTTTAAAGGTAGATCTGCATATGGTTGGGATACTTAGAATTTCCTTCAACATAAATGGTTTTCGTCAGTGATCTGAATGGCTCTGATGAGTCAGCGTCTAAAGGCTTTCACCAAAATGAAACAGATTATTAGTCTAAACCACTGCTAACAACTTAGAGTACGCACTTTAAGGTAAGATAAAGTTACTCAATACTAAGCAAGAAGGTAGAGAAAATACTTCTTGCACCACTTATATATTAGATCCACTATAACAAGTCTCACAAAGAACTAAACCATTCCAAACTTCCTTCTCCTCTGTCCTCCCATCCAACATACATTTTTAAAAGGCTGTGAATTATCAAAGGTTCAGCTCTTTGACGAGAAAGAATGAATACTAAAGTTTGAATCTTAATGCTTGGGTACCTTCCATCAAGTGTGAGAAACCCCTGCAACCCACCAAACACATGGTCTAAATTTGGTCAAGTTCTGCACACTTAACAAAGTAGTTGTGTTGTTTAGTTTTGACCATTGATACAGAGCTTCCTGCTTCTCAAAGTGCTTCTTCACAGTAGTTGTTGTAGGGATAAAATCATAGATACATAAAATAATGTGGCTAATCAAATTCAGCATTCTGCACCCATAGCACAAAATTTTCTACTTAATATTTTTTGCAAAAAGACATCATAAGTACTTTCGAGCAACTAAATTATAACACATGAAACACATCCAAATCAGTATGAATTTATTGACAAGACACTGAATTCAAGGGAGCCTGAAAGCTCATGTTCTTTCTTCATGCCATAAAATAACAATACATTTAGCCTCCTAGAAATATTATGAAACCCAGACAAATTTCCCCAAAGCAAGGACTGTATTATGATGTCTTTAATGTATTGCATCAGCAAGTTTGAGTACTTTCTACAATAGAGCATAAGTAAAACATATTTATCATGTCACTACTAAAATAGAGCACACAATAGATAAATTTTCGATCTGCTAATTCTAAAGCAGTGAAAAGTAGGTTTCCATTTATTTTCTTATTAAGGTACAGTATCAAAGTCTCATAATGTAGTGAACTGAGGTGAAAAATAACATAGTATCTAAATTTTATGCACAGTAAGCATGTAGACTTGCCTGTCCAGGAGGACCCAGAACAGCATTTGAGTTAGTAACTACTCTGAACCATCCTACTGCAGGAGAAACTAGAGCAAATTTATCAGCAAGAGAAATACGTTCCCCTTAATAAAACCTGCTCAGGTAAACAAATATTCTCAAATGACAGTGGTATCTGGCAAGTATGTAGAGAGAAAGTGCTGGGAGGTGGGAGAGGGAGAGCATACTTTCCCTCTTCACGTTGAAAACTCCAAATTACACTTTCAGTCAGCTTTTCCAAAGTAATTTAGATGCATTGGATCCTCCCAATGAGTTTCACCTGCATTAGACTTCACTTCTGAAGTCTAAATGAATGGTATTGTGGTGCTGAGGAGAGGACAGTCTAAATAACTTCCCAAGTCTGGCACTAAGTAACTGTTGTGTTTTAACCCCAGCCAGCAGCTAAGCACCACGCAGCTGCTCACTCACTCCTCCCCCACCCAGTGGGATGGGAGAGAGAATTGGGGAAAAAAAAAAGTAAAACTTGTGGGTTAAGATAAAGACAGTTTAATAAGACAGAAAGGAAGAGAATAATAATGATGATGATAATAATAATAATAATATGACAGCAATAACAATAATAATAATAATAAAAGAATTAGAATATACAAAACAATTGATGCATAATGCAAATGCTCACCGCTTGCCAACAGATGCCCTGTTAGTTTCCGAGCAGCGATCCCCCCCCAGGCCAACTCCCCCCAGTTTATATACTGGACATGACATCACATGGTATGGAATACCCCGTTGGCCACTTTGGGTCAGCTGCCCTGGCTGTGTCCCCTCCCAACTTCTTGCTGGCTGGACATGAGAAGCTGAAAAATCCTTGACTTAGTCTAAACACTACTTAGCAACAACTGAAAACATCAGTGTGTTATCAACATTCTTCTCATACTAAATCCAAAACATAACACTATACCAGCTACTAGAAAGAAAATTAACTTTATCTCAGCCGAAACCAGGAGAGTAACTTCAGCACTTTTCAGATTATTTTTAATTTGAAAACCAACATCTAAGATATTCCACAAACAGTAGAGAAGCAGGGGCATGTGCTACTTAATTTCAAAAGACAAAGCACAAGATGCAAAAGGAAATAACAATTCTTGTCACAGCCTGTGCTCTTGCTTTTATTCTTGTGTCAATTTAAGCATAAACGCTTAAGTTTTTCAAAGCTAAATAAGCGGCTTAGCTATCTTATTCTCCTTAGTCCTGAGTGACACTGTATGACTAGATGTCCCAATCAGCTTTGAAAAACCTCACATACTATAATTACCATTCTGACAGCTATTTTCCTCTGGATCCATAATATTAAAATGCAATCAGAATATGATCATTCCACCAGATTTTTGTTTACACAGTATTGTACCCTGGCTGAGAATAACCTGATATTTTATGACAGAATAACCTGATATTTTATATACTTGTATTTTTCATAGTTTCCATGATTTGGAAGTTTCCTCCATGAGGCTGCAGGCAAAACTATTAATCAGCATCAAATGAATGATAGATTCATACCTGTCAGTATCCCAATGCCTTTTTTTTTTTTTAAAAAGGAAATTCTTTAAATGCCTGCTTGATTTATTTGTTCCTCACAGTTATATGCAGTTACAACACATTGTTGATCGTTTTCATCATTCTTATTATTGCATACAGAATATCTGAACATGCTCCCGTTGAGGCAAAAAGGAGTCTGCCACTTATTTCAATCAAATCATGTTCAGGCATAAACCTAGCAGCGAGACTTAATATTGAAAATATGTATTGACACTTAAGTCTCATCATCTTTTTATACCGACCAGCGCTACTACTAATCATTACTTGTGTGTCTGAAGGAGCTTGTCAAAGCCAGGCTTTAACAACAAGAACAAAGTTGCATGGTATCAGGACTAGTCCTAAGAATTTTGCCAAAAACTTCTGTCACCATGACTTTGAATATCATATATCCCAACCTCCAAACTGGGTACCATTCTGACGTAATGCTACCTGCAGCTTTTCCTTAGAGGGAGCATATCAAAAACATCAAAATTTCTTTCGTATTGAGTCTGGCTGGGATGGCATTAACTTTCTTCACAGCAGCCCATATGGTGCTGTGTTCTGGATCTGTGACTCAACCAGTGTTGATTACACACCAGTGTTCCGGCTATTGCTGAGCAGTGCTTGCACAGAGTCAAGGCTTTCTGTTTCTCACTCTGTCCCCACCACAGTGAGTAGGCTGGGGGTGGGCAAGAAATGGGGAGGGGACACAGCTAGGACAGCTGACCCAAACTGACCAGAGAGATATTCCATACCAGATAACATCGTCAGCAATAAAACAAAAACGAGGGGGGGGGGGGGGGGGGGGGGGGGATGCTTGCCTACCAAGGTGGCTGTTGCTTGGTGAGTAGCCGGGCATCTGTCTGCTTGTGTGATGTGGTGAGTGATTGCTTTTGCATCACTTGTGGGGTTTTTTTCCTTTCCTTCATTTATTAAACTGTCTTTACCTTGACCCACGAGTTTTCACGCTTTTGCTCTTCCCATTCTCTTCCCCATCTCGCTGGGTGGGGGGCAGTTAGCAAGTGGCTGTGTGCATGCTTAGCTGCTGGCTGGGGTCAACCCACCACAGCTTTACATCTTGAAAATTAGGTTTTATTGCTCCATAAATAGAAACAATTATTCTTTTTTAATTGAAAAAAAAGTTTAAGTGTGATTAAAGGCGGGGGGGGGGAGTGTGTCATCATTTCCTTCCTGCCCACTGCATTATCCCAGTATTTCTTGCCTGCCTTAGACTTGTTCTCAGTCACCAATGTTTTAGTGGCTTCCTGGCTGCACCAAACTCTACAAAGTCCTCTCTGAGTCCTTAGGAAAATTACCACCTTTCAATTTCTTGTGAAATTTGACTTTGCCCTAACTCAGTGGTTTTTAACTCATATCTCCCATAATCTCTGCTCTTACCATGGGCTGTCTGCATTTAGTGTCTCACAGGGTACATCTGAACTGCTAAAAAAAATGGAATGGACTCAGTTGTTGTCTTCCTGATTAACTAATTTAGTTAACTGCTGTGTTTTCAACCCTCCCAACTAGCTCTCTCCAGAACAACAGGTGCTCCCCAGGCACAGCTTGGGGAATATATACTCCAGAAACCACTACCAAAAGGTAATATGGACAAACACATACACCAGTTTTGCCTCTTCATTATCCTATAACTGTACCCCAAAAGGCTTTACAGATCTCATACAACACATAGCTGCAATTTCATGGTACAAAAACCCTCTGTGTGAGCTGCAACACAATCCTAAAACCATTCAGGACACTTCGAACTGCAAACCTCCTGCCCAACCACCCACCCACATACACACACAGACTCTCACAATTCTGACCTGGGGACAACTGCCCAAATTCAGTGTGGTGTGAATAAATTAATCTACTCTAGAAGGAGTCAGATGTTAGCTGTGTGAATGCCAGTCAGTCTGAGCATGTGGTGCTGAAGGTAGCGAGAGCTCTAGGACTCTTTCTTCAGTAGTAGAGACAAACCCTTACAGACTGTCTGCCTAATCCACCTTTGTTTCAGAAGGTGCAAGTCTTAACTTCTTCAGCAAAATACAGTAAAGATCCCACAATCAACTACAAACAAATAAGTAAAAGAGATTCCATCTGTTACATCCACATGTACAACAGAAATATATTTCACAACAAAAGAAAATAATAGATTTAAAAACCCATTATCATTTTGGGGGAAAGGGAGTGTTTTTTTAAAAAACTATTTAAGGGAATAAGTCTTTTGGACCAAAAAAAAAAAAAAAAAGCTATTGGCTTCTCACACAGATTCCATTTATGATAGTATTTCTTATTTGAAATTTATCATAATTATACAAAGTGATATGAACAGTAAAGAAAGCATTTTATTTGAGCAGTCTTAGTTTTTTATATTAAATGAAACCTTAAAAGGAAAGATACTGACGACCACCCATTATCTCCTTCTTTACTTTCCTGTCTTTCTCCTTGTTCAGTACGGGGTTAGCAAATACATGCAGTCTAGAAAAAATGACACATCTATTGTCTTAAAACTCTTCCTCTGGTATTTTAATAACTAGTTCACTGTTTCTGGATCATGTAATGTAAAGATCGCACTGAACATTCCAGCCCAGCAGAATCTGGAAGCAATGCGTAACTGTAAGTTGGCGAGTACTGCAATCAAGGGGTTTAGGTAAAGCACCACTGTGTTGTGCAAGTTTGATGAGAAGACTAGTACCTTGCATGATTCATCTCACTGTTTGGTTATGGTTATTGTATTGACACAGTGAAATATTATCACTGTGTAGTGACTTCAAGTTTGCAGTTATGGAAGAAAGCAGTTTTATAGGGAAACGTTGGCTTGGAGCCCATATTTGTGATTAATAGTCATCATATTTTGGGGGACCTAAACAAATACAGAGGAGTATAGTCAAACCCTGAAAGTGCTGCAACTTTATATAAATTGTGTTATACTCCTGCCTTCTGTTCCAGTGTTTATCTTCCATAAAAATCTACTCTTCCTTTATGTAAGATTTATTATTATGTATCGACTCGTTGAATCAGGGTGCTTTTATTACAGACAAAGGGGTGATTTCTTTATTCTGCACATAAATGAGCACTGTGATCAGCAAAGCACTGCACCTCTTACTCTAGCAGGATTTCTGCAGAATCTTTATTTTTAAATTACAGCCAAAATTTCTAGAGTCAAATAGGTGTCTCACTAACCAAACAGAGAGCTTTACATGCATAAAGAATGAGTTTTATCACTGCTTAAGAACCTCAACACAAAAGTATGCAGAGTTGCACAGTGGTGGGTGGGTAACGTGGTAGAGCACATCCTTTACGCAACACAAAGCTGTCCTTCATGGAAGACGCAGTATGCAGCAGCCCTTGTTGGCTGAGTCAGGAAAAATTAATGACTAACCACCTGGATCCAGTCTAATCCACATAATATTGCTGCTGGTGAATGGATAGAGCAGCAGCAGAACCGAGACTCTGAAGTGGCAATAATAACACTGCAGTGGGTCAACCAGTAGTTCACATTTTGGGTGGCACACACTTGCCTCAAACTGTTGTGAAAGATTCATGGAAGTAATATGACCTGAAGCATAAGATCATAAAATAACGTTTGACAGCCAGCATTTAATTTGTCTTTATTCCAAGCCTTCTGGAAGAAGAATTACACTAGGAAATTGTACTCATTAGCAGGGCAGTCTTATACTTAATAGACATTTGGACTTTTCTGCTCTGTAATTGCCATTCTAGCCAGTAAGGGTGGGTCATACTTCATCAATTTTATATTGTTACCAAGAGGAAATCACCTGTTAATGAGTAAAAAGGAGAAAGAAGATACAAATGGGAGGAAAATCAAGGTTTTTGTGTTTAAAAAGTTGAAGGGAGAAGAGCTGGAGAGAACACTTCTGTTTGCTGCCTTAACTTTATGGGTCAGGCAAGGAGCTGCCTTTCCAGGAATGAAGTTTGGATCTCATCCATGTTAGAGAAAATCCGATATCGCCAGCAATTATCTTAATCTGGGTGTTGACTGATGCACCTAAGAAATTGGCACCAAGAATACATTTTAAAGAAGTTAAAACACATTAATGTTATTCCTTACCAGCATCTTTGTAACTTACCAAATACTAACTCCAGGCTACAAAAAAGCATTTGAAACACACAAAGTCTTCCAGATTGCTATGTTTGAATAAATTTTGTGTGATTTTATTCTTATTGAAAATTGATGTACATGTTAGAAATTAATCAAACAGCAAAGCTGACAGAGCCCTGTTCCATTCAGTGAATGAGTTCCTCCTGACCAGCATCATTTAACATGAGGCTCTGCCTAACATGCACAATCAGTCCACACAGGTTCAAGCAAAAGCTTCCAATAGGTTCCCATTATTTTCCTTCACCAGCAAATCATAAACTCAATGACAAGCAACGGTCACTCTTGTGCAGCATATCTAATAATCATAGCCCATTTAGTAAAGAGTGCATCTGATCATGTTTATGATGTATTTTTCTCTGACGCTGCAGGAGTAACCATTTGGGTTCCTTAAGCAAGTCCCCAAATTCTATTGAGAAGTCATCTTTATAGCAACAATCAGTAATAGATATTGCTGTCCCATCCATCTTGTTCTAAAAGCCTTTTCATTTTGTGTAGGGTCTTATCCTTAGAATATTTCTAGCAATCACTGCTTACATCATGTCACAGACCAGAAAGATTTTTGTTTTCTTTTGTTTCTTAAAATAAGGTTCATATATGCAATCAGGATGTCAAGTGTACACCACCAAGCTTTTGTCCAATGCTCAAGACAATGCATCAGGAAGTAACAGTCTTAACCCAAGGTGATATTCACTCTGTAAATTATACCTCTCTTGCTGAAAAAAAGAAGTCTCTGTAGCACAAAGAGAACATGTACTGAGCTCCTTTCAGCAACTTCAAAACTGTACAGGAACTGCCATACAGAACGATCACACCTAAATAAACTTCATTATTTTATGGTTGCAAACTAAGACTGTTGCTTTATGTAAACACATAGCAACATTTTCCAGAGGGACTAATGCTGAAGTAAAGCAAAACAGTGCCAGAATCTTCTTAATACATCAAGGAAAACAAAACAAAATTAGCATCAACTCTTTTTCCCAGAATGTTTCACCTTGTAAGTAAAGATATCTTTCTTTCATATTTATTTACCTTTTTTTAGTCTACCTGTAAGGTAGAGCCATTTAGTTATTTCTCCCTGCAGTGACCAGCAAATATACCACTACTACTTTTTTCTCCTATTTCCTCTGTGATTTCCAGAGCAGAAAGCCTGTCAGAGTCTCCTTGCAGCCTCTGGCTTAGAGCAAAAGGACTCATCCTGCAAGGAGGAATGACAGAATAGTAAGTTTCTTACAGGTACATCTGTGTTCTGTTAAGAACTTCTCCTGAACATCTCCAAGAATCTTCCTCCACTATTGTCACACTTGCTCTTTCATTAAGAGCAATCTTTTGACAAGGTCAGTAGCCCAAAAAGTTTTTAAGCCAATGTCTGTTACCTAGTATAATGACAAGTTTTGTATTTTCACTTTTGTTATTTATTTGATTTTGAATCTCATTAAGTTTGCTATTCTGCCTCAAAATCTCAGGCAAAAATATTTAGGATCAGATTTTAAGAAGTCTGTAGATATCTACAAGAAGCTTTGAAAATTCCATCGCTCATCTCTGGTTTGGTGCTTTAATACCTCCTTAAACCTTTAATCCCTGTGTCTAAGTGCCCCTTTATGAAACAGTGGTAGTATTAGCAATTTACTTCCTCCTTTACAAAACAGGTTGCTGTGAACATAAATTAAGACTGTGAACTGACCACTGCTCAGATACTGGAGGTCTGTAAGATGGACAGAACACAGCCAAATAATATCAGCAAGTAAAACAAATACCACACTTATCCTGCCGGCTCTAATCACTCATTAAATAAGGTATCCAAAACTTTACTCAGTCATCGCTGAAAGACTAGCATTTATTCTTCAGTTCAGTGTCAAAAATAAACAAAAAACCAAACCAAAACAAAACTTTCTATACTTTCTAAAGATGAAAGTTTAAGCTTAAGACTCCAAGCCCAGCCAATTTGTTTGTACTTAAAAATGGACACCTGAGATTGCTCCTGCTGAACCTCTGCCACTGAGCTTTTCTCCTCTAGCAGAAATAGTGAAGGGGTCGGCGGGAAGAAAAGATCTTTACCCATAGTAAAGACTTGCAGCAGGGCATTCTCTTCAGCAGCACATACGGCATATGCAGTTTCATTGCTGGGCATGTTTTGTTTACACCTGTGATTTCTTTTGCTCTCTCTTTCCGTTTTGAGTTCAAAGCACTTTCATTTTCTTCTGTGCCCTATTCTTAGCCAAGAAGATTTTTCTAACAGAGAAGTGAGGGTAATGGAATGGAATCACCTAATTTTGACAGCACATTCAGGATTGCTTAAACTTTTGTAACTGAAGTAGGTACATTAGGTGGCCTTAATGTCTTTTTCTTCTACTGAATTAAAACAGCTTGTTGTCCTCTTGAATGTAGGAAACCTGAAGACAAAAAGGTAAGGTGCTGGTGTGATATTAAAGTTGTGCACTTTATGTCAGAGTGAATTTTCTGTAATTATTTGAACACCAGGAGAATTCATTTACCTCATTCTGGAATCTGTTTCTTTCCTCCTGATTTTTCCTCAAACAAACCACTTCAGTTCCTCAGTTCCTGCTGCACTGTGTCACTCTATTTATAACACTTTACTAGGGAAAAAGTATTTTTCTATTTGAGGGCAGGGGGGAGCCCCTGTACAGAAAAAACAGTATGTTGGGTCCTTTTATTCCTATCAAGCACAAGTTATAACTAAAACTGTACAAAATACTGGTTTTTCATTTTATTGTCTGAATGGACACACACACACACACACATAACACCCCCCCACCCCAAAACCCAGAAATATTTTCAAGTTAAACTAAAGACTTGCTTAGATTTGTAGAGCTTTTACTCCTCTATAAATAAAATTGAGTCAGATGTGATCATGAAAGTAATTACAAAGGCAAAAATTGAATAAGTATATAATTTGCTTTAGGCTATGTAAAACTAATCTCTGGATTTGATCTTGAAAAAGATCAAATTAATATTTTTGGTGACTAAAAGTTGCATTTTTAGTACATGAGCTGCACATGACAAAATGATTCCTCTCTGCTATAGACCAGCCTCAGCTCTGCTGGGCCATACTTTCCTTTCTGCAAGGTCTTTTTATTGAAAACTTTTCAAACATGCTACAGAAATTAATTTGAGTTGTGAATTTGATCAGATACCAGATTTACAACTTACTTACCATCTGCTTATGTAAGATTTTAGCAGAGGTCACTTAAGAAGCAAGTTGTAATTATAGATTTGTCTTCCAGTTTGAAAAGAATCTTTGTCTTCCCTAAAGGGGAATTGAACAGCTTATTGAACTTAAACTACCACCAAACTCATTAAAAACAATGTAAAAATTAAACAGTTTTATTTCATGTCACTGGAATGTCTCAGGTACCTAAAATGACACATACTTCTCACTGTGGAAAACAACAATTAATGTATATAAATCCCAACAGAAGACAAACTCCTACCTGCTTTTTCTAGAGCTGTTGCTGTAAACCTGTTTCTATAGACAGTGTATGTGCAGGTTTGTCAATATTCTGGTTTTGTATATGAAATTATCTAATCTGGCACATTCTAAATTACATATCACTTTAAAACCTTCTGGACTATGACACAGAATTTCACTTTTAAGTTTCTCCCTGGCCCATTTGCTTAGATTGTCCTAGAAGCTAAATCAATTTCTTGTCATTTCTATGATACTGTCCATCAGCATTTGCCCCATGGAAAAGGTGTACCAAAAAGTGAGTTCTGAAGTTGACCCCAGAAAAGCACAAAAATAAATCCCATATTTACCTGGTACACTTCTGTGAAAGACAGTAAGATTGTGCTTGCATGTGTCTCCTTCCAATATTCTCCGAGCAAGTCATGTCAGCATTTAGGATGCTGAAAAGAAAAATTGTGCAAGAGAAACATACCTTAAAGACAAAGATCACTATACTCTGAATATGTGCTAGTTCCAAAAAAAACGCAGGTAAGGAATATACCTGGAGATGTTAAGTAAAACTTCTGTGACTTAAAAGTGTTAAAACTTTCGGTTTTAACACCATATTATGTACTGTTATCGTACACTTCCACTCCAGAACACAGCAAACTTTGGATGTCAAAAAGAAAAATGTCCTATTTAATGAGGAGCTGTTGCACTCAGCTTATTTGACTGATTGTCCCTTCTTGCATATATGCCAGGGCAGCTTTAAAACTAGAGCAACTGCCACATATGACTTTTAAATCAAGGACATTTTCATTTTGGACACAATCAATTAGTTCATATTCACCACATAATTTTGCGTCTTCCATCTGGAAATGGAAGTCATCACTGACAAAAAGTAATTTAAAATGGAATATAATCATTAGACTTTAGAGGGATTTTTTTGGTTTTGCTTTTAGGTACTGACATGGTTTATATTTTATTGTAAGTGGGAATTACAAGGGAAAAATTGTAACATAAAGCATCCCATCTTTCAAAATGGAATCTCAACAAATGGTGAAGGCAACTTTACTTACTCTCCAGGATTACAAGGCAAATTTTTGCACAGTAATTTCAATTTTTTTTGTCATAGTAGTTGTATTGTGATGCTGCCTTCCCCCCCCCCCCCCCTGCCATGGGCTTAAGTGATAAAGATTTGCCTGATTCTACATAAAAAAAGAAAAAGGTACAATAACTAATTCAATTTGCTATTTCCAAATGCAAATTGTATTTTTATATTTTCCTTTTTTACTGTCACACTGAAATACTTTTTTTAAATGATACTATCCATACTAGAATACAAACAAAACAATACAGTTTCTGTTGCATGCCCATGGATCTTTCATATAATATGGTTCATTCTAGGTGAAATGCAGAAAAATATCCAATGAAAGGCTGAACTTCTAGGTAAGAGGGCATTTGTATATGCATTATTTAAAGGATCTTACTGTATTCTGGTGTATAGTGTGTGCAGAGGGCAAAAGGAACCTGCACCCTTGCAGTGGCTACCACACAAGTGAGCACTTCACAGGTGCTCAGATGTACCCATTACTTCTGGATGTTCTTTACCACCACCAGTGGCACATGCTACTTCAAATAAATCTATCTACACATTGGATGTGTTACCAGAGCCTTACTCAAACAGATACTACATGAGCTCAGTGAACAAGAACACAGAGGATAAATACTTTTGATATACCAAGAAATGTTATCTCAGTACTCACCCACCTCCGCATACACAGATAAGTACAATGGCATAATAGATTCCAAGAATAAGCCTGTAATTTTATAGCTCCATTTAATGACTAAATGTACAAAGTGACTAAGAAATATTCCATTAGTAGATGGAATAGATGGAATTAGTAGAGATTTAGAAATACTACCTTCTTAAATGCATGGGAGTATTTGTCCCATGACTGGCTCTGCCAACCAGAGAGAGATGCCTTGCAATCAAAAGAATGTCACTTAAAACCCAGCCTCTAAAACACTGACATTATTCCAATATCCTTTAAAATATATGACTAGGACTGAGATCTGTGGAGAACATTTTATTATATATACAAAGGCATTAAATCTACCATATCTTCCCATGTGAGAGGTAGTATTTCCAGCTAAAAAATGGAACAATAATAAAAAGTAGAGTGAACTCCATCTGTGTGTCAGGCAGGTGTAAGTTTTGGTCTACACCTTTAGCTAAGTATGGTTCAGAAACAGGGAGTAAAGCCATAGGCCTTCTACTAACCAGCCTCTTCAGCTATGCTTCTTCATTTTCAGTCATGTTTAAGGTATTATTTCTCTTGACCCCATCTCAGAAGAATCCCCTTCTCTAGCCACTTAATGCACCACTTAAAAGTGGTACAATGAATGACATCATGTGAGATTAAACACAATACTGCACTTTTCCACTTATGACCTATTCCCTCATTTTTTCCTTCATGACAATTTTGTTTTTTCAGCCTTCCACAAAGCTCCATGCTCCTCACTGCCCTCTGGGACATGTCTCAGACTCCAGAGAGCCAAAAAAGCAAAATGGTGAAAGAAGCCATCTTGAACTTGCCTTTTTTCTTTTCATAGAATCATAGAATCGTTTAGGTTGGAAAAGACCTTTAAGATCATCAAGTTCAACTGTCAACCCAACACCACCATGCCCACTAAACCATGTCCTGAAGTGCCACATCTACACATTTTTTTGAACACCTCCAGGGATGGTGACTCCACCACTTCCCTGGGCAGCCTGTTCCAACGCCTGACAACCCTCTAAGTAAAGAAATTTTTCCTAATATCCAATCTAAACCTCCCCTGCCGCAACTTGAGGACATTTCCTCCCGTCCTATCACTAGTTACTTGATAGAAGAGACTGACACCCACCTCACTATAACCTCCTTTCAGGTAGTTGTAGAGAGCGATGAGGTCTCCCCTCAGCCTCCTTTTCTCCATACTAAACAACCCCAGTTCCCTCAGCCACTCCGCATAAGACTTGTGCTCCAGGCCCCTCACCAACTTGGTTGCCCTTCTGTTTTCTTCTATGTTGCCCTTTTATGTTATTCATGCAAATATGTATACATTATTAACACTGTCTTCATAAATGATGAGATTTTTTTTCATATACAATTTAGACCAAACCAACCAAATGGAATTGCATTTGGCTTTTGAAGATTTTGCATTTTCTAGCTGCTCCAGAAGATGGGAGGGCTCTCCACTTCAAGAAAGGGGAAACTGCTATTCGTATCTAACAACAAGATTCAATGAGCTAGAGTTTTCATGGAGAGAGCCCTTCTTCCCTCACAGAGCAAAGCTTAAAAAAAATCATGAGACTGGAAAATTCTGGACACTTTGTGGTTTACTTGCATTTTGGATATCAGCACTATTTCTCAAAATTGCAGAATATGTAAGTAGCTACCAACTAATAAGGAAAATAGCTCCAATAAATAGCTGTAGTTATGTAAAATTTATAACTATATTATAAGTTTGCTAAAACCACAACTAGCAATATTTAAGAAGGGAGCTAAACAATGTGTCCTTTATGAGCCCTTCCTTTGATTTTTATTTTTTTTTTACCAACCTTTCCACCACACCAGTGTAATCTCCACTCCCTTTTTTTTCAAAGCCTGACTTACTTCCATGCCGGGCTGTTGGCACCGTCCATCCCAACCTATGGCTCTGGTTACAGTTTGGCTTTCCTCCAGGTTGCAGCTACCAAAATCATCCCTCCACACACTCCCCACATTTGTGTCCAGCCAGATCAAGTCCCTGGTCCTCCTCGCTGTGGGGCCTCACGGCCGTTAGCTCTGGCACAGAGAGGGGACAGCTAACAGGGGTGGTCTCTGGGCTGCAGGGCTGGTTTCTGCCATGGCCTGAGAGAAAAGTAACAGCACCAGGTTTGTCCTTGGGAGCCGGGTGGCAGAGGAGGCATCAGGGACACCCAGCAGCTGGCCCAGTGCATGGCCACCAAGGGCAGGGACAGCCTCCTGGGCCTCCTGGGCACAGGGACAGCCCCCGGGGCCAGCACCCCAAAGGCCTTCCTCCGAAGGATGCTGGGCGGAGGGGCTGCGCGTGGGGGGCCCCGTCACCCCGGTGTCACAGTGCCACCAGCTGGCAGTGCAGCAGTCACAATGCCCCGGGGCAGTATAAAAGGGGCAGCCTCCCGTGCCCCGCTGCCAGAGATGGCCCGGGGACAGCCCCAACACTTCCAAGAGGAAGTTCTTGAGGAGCCGGTGGAATTACTTGGAGGGGGCTGAGGGAGGAAGACCAGAGGCTGGAACAGGCTGCTGGAAGTTCTCTACTGCAACACCATCTCCCAGCAGGGTCATGTTCAAAGACCATCTGAAAGATGGAAAACCTTTTCAACTGGATAGCAGTGGCAAGACCAAGGGAATGCCTTCATGAGGAGCACTGCAGAGCTCACCATCCTCATCCCCTGTGGAGCCAGTGGCAGCAGCTGTAAGAAATGGGATGCAGAGATGTTGCCAGGGGTCCCAGTGCTTTGGAGCACCCACTGGTGGCCCAAAGGCGTAGGAAGGATTCTTGCCCCCAAGGTTGATCAGGACGGGGGTGTTTGGCCACTCTCAGAAGCCCCTGAGATGGCTCCAGGTTGAGGGGGAATAGGGCTTAGGCATCTATCTCCTGGGAGGCGTGACCAGCCTGTGGGACGAGGAGGCAGGTCTTGCTCACATGCTCAGGGAATAGCCGATCACCAGCTCTGGGGTCGGGAAGGAATTTTTCCCCAGGGGCAGATTGGCACTGGTCCCCAGGGTTTTTTTGCCTTCCTCTGGAGCACTAAGCATGACCACTTGTCAGGCCTCCTCCGGTCCGTTTTGGCTAGGTTACTGCCTGCTGCTCATGCACCACAAAGATGACCTCTCGTGCCCTGCAGCTGGGGGGAGGAAGGCTTTTTTTCCCCCACGGTGGGCCAGCAAGTGTCCCCGGGGGTTTTTTGCCTTCCTCTGCAGCACTGAGCATGGCCCCTTGCCAGGGCTGCTTTGGGCCATTGTGGCTAGGTGCCCACTGCTCATGCTCCACGAAGGTGGCCCTCATGACCCGCATCTGCAGGGAGGAAGACTTCTGGCTCCCAGGGCGGGCTCCAAGGGATGCCCCAGGGGGTTGCTTCTTGTCCTCTGTAGCACTGAGCACAGCCCCTTGTCTGGGCTCCTCTGGGCCCTTTCGGTAGGTCCTTGCCTGCTGCTCTTGCACCTCCAAGGCGCCGCTCGTGCCCTGCCTCTCTCGGGCTCTCTTGCCCAGTGCCAGTCTGTAGCGGGAGCGAGCTCTGCTCTTCCCTTGGCTCCATTTCCCCAGGGATTCTTGCTTGTGCAAAACAGGCTGTGCTTGGAAGGGCTCCAGGCTTGCTGCACCATCCACAGCTGCACTTTCCAGCTCTCCCTGTGTGCAATACAAGCACAGGGCAGGCGCGAGAGCACGTTTCATGCATCGCTGGCCAAGAAGCACAGCGGCGGAGCAAGTTTTGGAAGGCAAAAAGTGTGCCTGTCATCGATAAGTGTCATAGTTTGGAAAATACCCCATGGTACCACACAACTCTTCTTTTTTGTGTGGTCAGTACTGATGCTCATTCTTCAGGTTCTCACTCTTCAGGAAACAGGGACTGCTTGGCCTGTATTCCCGCTACTACTTTCTGTGGCTCTGTGGCTTTCCTTTGCCAGACTGCAAGGGAAGTTTTTGCAAGCTCAACTCAAGAACGCATCAGCTTGCTCCTGGCTACACATGCGCATTGTGTTAATGCTTGTGAGCATAAGCTCTGAAACAGATTTAGAAAAATAAAATAAAATCCTGTTTCCACTTGTAATGTTTGTCATTTGTGTCCTCGAAAGTGTTTTTGGAGCTGAAAAACCCCTGGGAATTTCAGGCAAATAACAGTCTCATAGTATTTGACTCATGGTGAGTGCAGGCAATCTAATCAAATTGAACAGAACCAAATTGAATTGAATAGAACAGTACAGTTATGCTGTGTTGTGCCCAGAGTTCCGCATGACAAGCTCCGACCTCGGTCTGAGGGCTCCATCCAGGAGAGCAGCTCTCTGCAGTGCAGGTGCCAGGCCCATCCAGGAGACAGGGGCAGGGACGGGCACACCTACAACATGGCTCAGGCAGGGACTGAAGGCCCCAGGCTGAGCTGAGACATGTCCCCTGGGCCCTTGGCAGGAGACGGGGAGGGTGGGGGTCCTCGCATCTGATTCTGACAAGTTGAATTTCTTGTTGTGGTTCTCTGGTGTATAACCCAGCATCCTCTGATAAACACATCAACAGGCTAGTAGAAATGGAAAAGTAGCAGCTCTTTGATAAGCCTATTAGAAGGAGAGTTATGATCAAAGTATTCTGACAATCATGGAAGAACCTAGCTCACATTGCAACCAAATGTGTGTTAATCTGCCAGTTGATAATTTTCACATTAAAAAAAGGATTGTATGAAAAATTCAAATGTAATGAAGAATTAATATTTTTTAAGATTTCCATTCTAAAGGGGGCAGAGTAAGTTTAAACCCCCACAAAATATAAAACTGTCAACCTGCATTCCCTTCCTTTCCCCAGACAGATTTTTTTTAATTACTAGAATTGAGCAGTATTAAATTAATGTATCATTTGTCCGTAAAGTTAAACCTTCAGACAGTAACATCACATCTTTTGTATTACTGAGTCATAAAATAAAAGGTGCTTTCATTAGGGTTTTCTAAAGACCTACCTTTATATCTATAAGAGGTGAAAACAAAAGGAAAAATCTTTCCTGGATGTCCTGATGATGCTGGAAATGGCTACATCAAATTAGTTCTGTGTATTCATAACCATGTTTTAAATTAGAAGGATCAGTGGTGAGAAGACAGTTTTAAGCTCATCATCATAGGAAAAAGGATAAAACAGAGATTTAAATTTAGAAAACATATATGATTTTGACATGCACTGCTTTTTTCCTCTGCACCTTAAGTTGATTAGGAAGAAGTCCTGAGAATGAAAGTGCTGGAACTGAGACAGATAATGAGTAACGTGTTATAATTTAAGACAGTGTAAAACGCATAGATCTACTGTCTGTCAATATCTTTACTCCAGCCAGAATTGTTCCCACCTTTTAAAATTGCATTCTTTCAGTAAATACAGTGTTTGTAGAAACATAAAGTAAGTCTTAAGGGCATTTTGGGGGTGTTCCTGCCTCCTCTATTGGGCAGTCTGAGTAGAAACTCAAGTTACTAAATCAGTGCCCAAAGTTTATGAAGCCTTTCAATCTGTGCTTAACTTCCTTGCAGCAGTAAGACTTTGATTCTAGTGTCACCCACTGCGGAAGTACTACACTGCCTTCGGAAAGCCACAAGTTGCATAGAAGGCTGGATATGAAAAAAAATTATCCTTTGCACTTGAGAACAGATCTTCTCCACAGCCAGTGAGTTGCCGGAGTTAACTGGCTGTGAAATGGGAAGTTGCAAGAGGGATAAGGGAGTTGGAATTGTTTAATCAGCATCTTGCTAACTCAGACATGGAGATCCTGTCACTTCTATTTCAACTGTATGATATCCATGGATGATGGTACTGCTGCCCTGGGCCCCATATCACAATACTCTCAGAGCTGTTAGCACTGTCCTCCAACTTCTAAAATCGGTATAGGTTTTAAAATAGGACAAGGGCATATTAGTTTAATAAGTAGAGACAGGAATACCCATTTTAACTGCATGCACTGTAAGCAGCAGAGTCCAAGTAAGGTATACCCAGTGCTTGACCAACAGGAATTGTATTCTTACTACTTCTCCTGTGTATCTGCAACAGTGAGACCACAGTAAAACAAAATTTGTGTCTGGCAGACAAATTACCTCATGGTGTGAAGACAGTGACAGACTGTAGTCCCAAGAGACTTCACAGAGTATCAACTCCAAACCAGGTTGAAGCAGATGTTCGTAGTAAAGATATCACCATACCTATCAATCACATCACACTTCACAAGTATTACCAGCTATGAACAGAAGCACACACAGTCCTTTTTTTATTCCCCCTGAAAAAAGCAAATGTCATTTCAGCTGAGGAGACCTGTGTGAGGACAGTATCCATTCACTAACCCAACCTAAGTGCAATTTTACAGCAAAGTATTGTACACTTAAAATATGAATGTACACTGAAAAATAAAAGGAAAACAGCTTTGTGATCTATTTCCTACTTTATGTTCACTTTTCAAAGATTAAAAACCAAGTTAGGTTACACAGCTGCTTACTGTCCTTTTGGGCATGCAGCAACAGAAAGGTTCACTTATGCAATTAGTGATGGAACTAGCTGGGGAAGTAGATGGAGGAACCTCCAGTTGTATGAGCTGTAATTCACAGGAGGGGAGCAAAACAATCCGTTCCCTTTAAATCTGAGTAAAGATTGTTTATTTAAGAGGACTTACATGATTCAAAATATCCCAAATAAGGGGTTATATCACTTAAACTAAATGGATATAAACATTACTAAGTGTTATTTATAGCTGCTTGTCTTTCAAACTTAATTCGTTCTATGGAAGCATTTCTTGTGACCTTTAGCCACTGTCTTAACACCTCTCATCACAATTGGCAGAGCAATTTTTTGGTTGCTACTGTATAAGATAGACAAAGCACTAGCCTAGAGCACTTTCTGACCTTTAACTGCCATATTAATATCTATAATTGGAATTGAAAGGCCATTTAGGCTGAATATCACCCCAACAAAGCAATCTGAACAATTATGATTATCTCATTAAAGCCATAGACCATATAATCCCCTTGAGAAAGGGGGCAAGAGGAAGAATTCTGAAGATTAGTCCCATTAAGCTGGTTTTCCCAACTTTACTTTGGCAGTTCTAACAGAGACAACAATCCCAATTCCTGTTGTTTGAAAAATTGAATTAAGGAATGTATGAACTAAATGTCTGATTCAAGTGATTTCTAAGTTCATGCTTCAGAATGCCAATGGTCAGTGTCTGAGATACATTAGATTATTCCGGATCATGAACCATTGAACCCCATATTCACACCTGTAACACCAAATTCTGTTACAGTAGCATTTGTCTTGTTGAACAGACATTTTGTTTTAAGAAGTTTCGTCTGGGATATGTAGTAAAACTACCTCCTACTCTGTAAGGACATGAAAGAACCTACTGAAAAAAAGAATATTTTCAGAACTTTCTGAGCTACCAAATGTTTGTCTGAGTCCTGTCCCTCCCTTAATACTTCCTATGTTTGAATACAGCAGTTTTATCTATAATACACCACCATAGCAACACTGGTGGCACTGTTTTTGCTACCTCATAAGCATGAGTTATACTTGTGCCAGGTGAAAGTGCCTGACTGCTCAGAAGAAATAAAGATGTTCAGCTGCTTATCAGTAATGACAGACTATACTTGCTCCACCATGTTCCCTGCACTTAGCCATTTTCTTTATATGTATACATGGATGAGAAAATATCACCTTTTTTTTTTTTCTTTTTTTTTGGTAATATAGTTTGTTCCGTACTGCCCATAGCTTTTATTTTTATTTTGGTTCTCCAGGTGCACTTCATCCAGGCTCCTTGTACTTCTCAGCTAGATGGCATGGATTTTGGACAAAGACTTCCATGCTGAAACAACTCCAAGAAACCCTCTGAGAGAGGCTAGAGCACCTGAGGTTGAGTTCCCTGCCTTGGCTCTCAGAGGGTTCACATGCTAATTGAACAAGTGGACATGCAAGCACAGCTCTCCGCAGCTCTTAAGGTAACTGATTTGTGCCTCCATCTTTTCCATATGCTTTTGGAATGTGTCCAGCACATAGCACAATTTGTGGCTTGTGAGGTCTTAATAGCCTATACAGCTTCAGGCACTTGCTATTATGAAGATTTAATACACCTAAAGAGGTCTGCAATACTGCTGTCTTCAAGCCTACCTGCAGCAGTACACTTGCCCTTCTTCTGCTCATATGCTGCCACAAGCATTGGAGGAATGGGAGTCAGAGCAGACCATCCAGCTTTTTACAGGATTCTTCACTATATCCAAAACCCATATTTACTTCCACTGAATGGACTATTAAGATATGGATTTTATTTTTTTTTTTTGTCTGTGAACTAGCATTCACTTCTTCCAGCATGTTGTCATTCTGCAGATTTGACAGAAATATCAGGAAGAGATTAACATGCAAGAACAGAGCTGACTCCATTTACAACTACAGCTGCCTCAGATCACGTCGTATGATGTTCCCTCCAGCACTGCTGACATTTTTAAAACTCCCTAGAATGTAAGAAGTATAAGATTGGGTTCAAATAAAACAGGTCACCAGGGACATCACACAGTATCATCTAACATATCCACTACTCCCTGCTCTGGCAAGTCATCAAACAGATATGGATATGCACTTGTTCTACCCAAAGGTTATTTCCTTGGTGTTCAAGCTCAGGGCAAGGCAGCTCCATTGTCTAAAGATTAGATCCAAAAGAATGGGAACAGAAAGCCAGAAAACAGTCAGGAGCTGGGAAGGAGTAAGGGCAGGAACCAGTGCAGGCACAGGACACAGCACAGGAGTCAGAGTAGAAAGGTGGAATAAACATTAATGCTAGAGCAGAAGCATGAACTAAGTAAGTCAGGTGTAGGGATTACTGTAGGCAGCCAGGTCAGGAGCAGGGAAGACTTGCTCAAGATAAAGAAGTTTGAGAGTCAGATATAAATGGGGAAAAAAAATCAAACCAAAACCAAACCACCAGCATAAGCCACGGCTAGGTTTTTAATATCAGTGTGTTGCAGCCCAGACTCTGGTTAAATACCCTCAGGAGTTTCCACCAATTCCCCTGTCAGTATCTGTCCACTGTGATTGCCTTAGTAACCACCCTGCTGAGAGTTCAATTGCAGTTCATACCCTATGAGATTTAACTTTAGAAAAGTCTGGTGCTTTTACACTCTTGAAGAAAAAAGAAAAGAGGGGGGAAAAAAAAAAAAAAGCATGTTTCTGCATGTCCTTGCAAGCACATTGTACCAAGACTTAAACCAATCTCAAATAGCTTGGAGGAGTTCCTGTGTCTAGTTATCACATGTAAAGCTTTTTTAGTAAACTTGGGCTTCTTTTGCTGGCTTCATCATAGATTCATCTTTAGCAGCACTGTAATTTTCAGAAGCATAAAAGGAATTATGTATGTTGTACAATAAAATAATTTCTAGCTCTTAATGGCAGTGTGATTAATTCAGCCAGAGGAGGTGCTATAAGATGCCACTGTTATTTTGAAGTGTAGATCACCAAGTTACAAGTGAAGTCCAAGGTTACTGCAGGTTCAAAGTTGAATAGGCAATGAAATTCAAACTAATCCTGAAACTGCTGTGAGCCTGGCAGCATGTAGCCCTATTTTAGCAGTGCAGAACCACTTCACTTATATGGGTTTGGACTTCAGTCTGAGCGCTGGCTAACAGGATTGTAGTGAGAAAGTGAGAGTGCAACATCTCAGAACTAACTAAGAGCAATGCAGGCAAGACTTACAGTAATTAGGTCTTTCCAGAGTATTTGGATTGTTTCCATGTCTGAAGCTAGCTGCATAGTTTCACCCACACTGAATTTTCAATCAGAGGAAATCCTTTTGCAGTCATCACAGCTAAACACCTCTCATTAGGTCTATCTCATTGCTAATGAAGCCAGCAGGATAGGAGTGAAAGCTTTCATTCTGAATAGTAACTCAAAAACTTGTATGGTGATCAGTAAGGACTGATTCAGCTCCTAAATCTATGATGAATCTCAAAGAAAAATCAGCCAACAGGTAGAATTTAAAGTTTATATGGGAAGATGAATCTCTGTCTTTCTCTCAGGATGATAACAACTTTATAAGCAGCTGTTCTCTTAACTAGAGATTTCAACAATTTTGATGTTTACGTTGGCACAAATCAATTTTTGGATTTTCACTTCCACAAGTGTCTATGAAATGTGAATTTTATTTCTACCAGCCTCCAAACTAGGAAATACAGTTCATAATGGTATACATAGTTTTAAAAGAAAGTATACTTATACAAAACCAAACAGTTCATGCTAGAAAGACTTTTCCCTGACACAAGCTTGAGACTTGATCTTGCTGTCCCTAGAATAAAATCCCCTGGATGATCAATGTACATAATTACTATGGCTGTGTTTTAGACAGTAATCAGAACAGTTTGCAGCCAATCAAGTAATTTCTCTCTTTCCAGTTTTATTAATATCAACTGAGAAATAAGTCAACAATAAATTCAAGTATGAAAAAATATGCTGAATTTACCATTTGCTTTAACCATTCTCCTTTCTAAAGTCAACAGATTTACATCAGAGATTAATTTGAGCCACATCATACTTCAGAAACCACTTCAATGAATGAAGAAGACATTAAATGCATTTAATTCCTTTCTTTTTCCAGATATCTTGGTGGGACTTTCCTTTTTTAACATAAACATAGGTAACTTTATGCACCTAATTAAACTCTTTTTTCATGGTGCAAAAAATTATCCCTAAAGCAAAATACACTTAATGTTGAACATTAACTTGCTTTTTTCCCCTTCTTATTTACATCTCCTGAATGTATGGTAAAAAATCCTAAACTCAAGAGCATACTAAATTTTGTTTTCATGATATTTAATATTGGTGGGGTGGTATCACTTTAAACACCATTAAGTAATAGATCAGAGAGAATAAAAACATTTTCCATCCCCCTCAAGCTTTTAACCTTTAGGGCTTCCTTGAGGGGAAAATGATTCAAATGCCAAACTCACAATTATGCATTCACTATGCAGAAAAGATGGCCAGGCGTTTACACAGAAAAACTATGCAATACATTAAAGTTACATTAAGGTCCTTAGTTTTCCTGTTCACTAATTTCCCTTCTCATAACTCCCACAGACATACTCAGTGCCTTTCCCAGGCTCAGCAATCACACTATCATCTTCCCCAAAGGCACATTTATCAGCAGACTAAGCTTCCAAGCCATCAGTAATGTGGCTGCCCTATAGATTCAGCGTGGAAAGTAAGGAGAAGACTGATAAGTAATCAACAAGTACAGAACAACACAGGATTAGTAGTCAGCTCTCCACCAAGAGAGATGTTAGGATGTACCCTGCCTTATGATGTAAAGAGGATTTATTTTTTCCATTTTTCAAGGAGGAGGTGATAGGAAGCCTTACTGGAAATAAAAATGATCTGCTGCATGGAAGGCTTAAACAAGGTGGAGCGGGGGGGGGGGGGGGTGGGGGGAGGGACGGAGTGTCAGCAACAGCCAGCTGAAAAAAAAAGTCTCCATTTCTTTACTAAATGCAGATGAAAGGCTTTTCTTTGAGCCCCCCTGGAGGGCTCAAGCTCTCCTTTGGTTTTGGCTGCTACAGCAAGAGCTCTTTATCCTGTTTTACCCTAACCCACACACCAGCTATATAAGCATGTATACCCTTTGACAGTTAAATGCATGTGGAAAACACAAATAGAATAAAACAACACTGACCTAGACAAAATTCTTTACCATTGCATTAAAAATCTGCATTGAGGCACTGTACAGGGAATGAGCATAACTTAACTGTTCACACTGAAAACCTCCCATTAGAGGATACAAAAGTGGTTGGGATACAGTTGGGTTTGTTGCTAAGTACCATTTTTGACTAACACAGTAAATGAAAAATTTCATACAGTGCCATGAGAACTCTGCCCTTAACTACTGGTTTCCTTTTCTCTCCAGCAGTTACTATTTTGCAATTAATAAACTTCAAGGCAATATAGATCTTATTACCCTGAGTAAACATCAAGGACTTCATTGTCAGGCAGAAAGAATATGAAATCATTCAAACCACGCTACAGTGTCTTTGTGTCTTCAAAAGCAGCAGGTAACTCAAGAAGTCCAATCTGACTACCATTTGTTCATGTTTTTCTTACTTAGAAAGACTGAACTCCTATATGCTATCATACTAAGAAGTAGGCAGATTTAAAAATACTATACACACTATAAAAAAGAGTAATATTTTAAAACTAGTTTATTACTGAGTGAAAAACTTGATATACTAATCTTTACCCCAGAAAAGTCATTCACCCGCACACAAATGAATGTGTTGATTAATTGTAAAACAAGTATAATTTCCCTGTATTAAGGTTATACCATAAAAGAGGTTTCATCTGAATCTGAATTACTAGTGCATCACTTAGCACCTCTCTAGTGTCTGGACCATATGGCTTCAATTGACAGCTGATGAAACCAGTAATTGTCCTCTTGCATTAGTCATTGGTTATATTGTTGCTCAGATTCTTGATGGCAGAAGGAGAAACAACCTCTCTGTAATGGCCTTGATAATGCATGTTAAAATTGAGCAGAAGCCAAAACCTCCTCTTAGCTGTTATTATAGCTGGCCTAGAGGTAGGAAAGCATACATCAACATGGCTGCTAAAAACTGAACTGCATTCCAAAATTATTACTCACTTTTTATGAAAAATGGAATCACATTTATTCATGAAAATGTCTCGGAAAATCTTACATCAGGTGGACTTATGCAAGGAATTCTCACTCTCTGTCAACAGAAGAGACATCGGTGCTAATCAACTAATGGCATATAATGAACATTGAATTATTAACTGTCATCATGAATAACAGAGCTCAGACACAGCCAAAACTAGGAAACCATAATATCTGGGATTTTATAGTCTCTGGCTTGAGAACTTCCTGCCACTCAACACACAATTTTACAAACAGCAAACATGTACTGCGATCCTGCTAGTATTACCATAAATAATATAGAACTTCTGCAAATTAAGTCTTTGAAAAATAAGGCATCAAACCTATGAAGTGTAAAGCCACGGTCCAGGCCCCATCTATGAAAATAATCCTTCTTCTCAGTGCAAGAACCCAGGTATGAACTTAATGGATTTACTGTGAAAGTTCCAAAACAGGTTAGCACTCTGTCTAAGCAACTCTGAATTCCATTCCTAAATTGCCCATCAATATCAAAGATGTGATTAGATCCTATATGGTAATCAAGTTCCAGTTCCAGCTACTAATCCAGTACCAATTTATTTTAACAAAAACAAAGCAATGAAACATTGTATATTTACACATTTGTAAACATGAAGTATTTTTAAATAGCTGCTTCTCTTTTATTTGTTAAAACAAAGCACTCAATTCAAGTCAGTTCCACTCAAAGCTGCTTTTTTTAGTGTATGCTGCCTTACAGAAGCCTAAATTCCCCATCTTCCCCTTAGAGTAAGTTTCTGATGAGCCTACATCTGTTATATGTATACCCTCCTTTATTATGAAAAGGGGGTTCCATCGCATTATGAGAAACAGCCTCATGAGACTAAGATAAAAATAGACCTGAATACACATCGTAACAGAAAATTCAGTTCACTGTTAAACTACTTAACTGAGGCAGATACATCGAACCTACTTCCTCCAATATCTGGAAGTGGAAGGATAAGGAATATGAAATGGAGGGGGGTTAGAGGATCTTTCTTCTAAAACTCCTTCCTTACTTCCCTTTCTCAGTTCAGTTCCCTGTATTTAGTAGTTTAAAGATTTCCTCACATGGAGGTTGCAGCCCCATCATTATCATTACTGAAGTCGTGACAGAATCTGTCCTAGCCTATATAAATTTGGATTTCTATCGTACCTTTCTTAGTCTATTAAACTTTCAGCTTGCATAGTTTCATGTCGCTAGGAGTTCCTCATTGCACTGATGACTGAACAACTCCTGCTCAAAATACTCTGCTGTCTCCTCTGACAAAAAGAGTGCTGAGTAAGTTTTGTAGACTTTCACAGAAAGAAAAATACACATTTTCTAAAAACTACAGTTGAGTCTTCATAAATATTCTAAAGAAAAGTTCACAGATATTTCTACATGGAAGTTATTTTCCAAAAAAAGAAAACATAAATATTTGAAAGCACTTCATGAACTTGCTGCTGGGATCACTGAACCTCACCTTCAGATTTTGACACCTTGTTTTGTTCCTTGCAGGAAACTCATACAAAAACCAAACCCACACTTCCTACAAATCCTCTCTACAGGAAACTGCTATACCTAAGTGATGCCACTACCCTGTAGACAAGATAGGATAGCTGGAAGCTGCTAGGGCCTATCTGTAGTGCAGCAAGCCTTGAAAGGAGGATGGACTTATGGTTTCCTCTAAAAATTACAACCTCAGCTGCTCAAACCTGGTCACAAAAGCATTCTAGCAAACAAGTAACAACATTGTGCTGCCAGTTTGACCTGATCATATTTGGCCCTGAAGTCCTTTATTGCTCTAAAGCAATATACAAATAACTTATGTCAGTTTGTAAAGAGCTTTTAAGATAGGTGTTCATCAAGTGATTCACTGGTAAATTGCATGTTTTTTAATGCTGATTACTGTATTAGCAAGACCAAACACTCAGGGGGCTAAGAAAATCGCTCAGCCTCCATAGACCTTTCAAATGTGCATCTCTGGCCACAATTCTAACAAGTTTTTCTTACTAGCAGTAATCTACAGTCATTGATTTTATGACACAGAACTCTTTGCTCTGGTGCGAGACCACCTGCTACTTTCACATATGTCACAATTTAAAATAGCCAAACACCCTTTGGAAGTACATTTTAGCAAAAAAATGTTTCGAGATAGGTCTGCACATTTCTTTCCATGCCATAAGTACTTAAGCATTCAGGAGCAAGATACAAAAATATTAAGTGAGTAGATCAACTGTCAGATTAACAGGTTCCTTGTATTCTGCCAGTCATGTACTGTGTGGTATGTGTTCCCTGTTGATATCCTGATTTTAACAAGTTATAGCTGAACCTTTCCACACGTGAGTATAAGCAAATTCTCCTGCACTGTCTTCCTTGCATAGTTTGACAAGATCACCTCTTGATTTCTGTTATTCTTCCTCTGCTTCTTTGCTCTCCTTTTTTGCAGTTTTCTAAAACACTCCTCTGAATGTCTCAGGTAGGAGAAGCATGTCAGGTTCTGCAGGCAAGGAGCATTTTTGTCTTCTGTCAGATGACATTTTGTAACGGTTGATTGCTGAACGTCTCCCTGGGGGCTCAATGATGCTCCAACCACTAAAACCCAACCTGCTCTGCCCATTATAACACGCATATTGCACATATCTACACCAACCCGGTAGGACATGACATCTACTGAGCACTGTCACTTCAGCTTTTACTTTCTAAATGGAGCACATTCCCCTTTTCTACCTCAACAGTATTACTGGAAATCACAGTTTGTTTTGCATACTTTTTAAAAAAAGAGTAATCTTTTCATTTATTTGCATTAATTATAAGCAGTTGTGCACACATTGGGTCCATACAAAGCTGTGTTCTCTCTTTCAAACGCATTGTCCACTTTGCTGACAAAAATGTAGCAGTGTAACAGTGATCAAATAGTATCCAAAACTTAAAGCTGCTTACAGGTCCCAAAAAATCTACTCCTTGGGTATTCTCACAGCCATAATTATTGCCTGATGTTCGCTTCAGTAAGCTCTGACTGCTTTTCACTTCTTTTGGCTGACAGACAGCAGTTTGAAACTTAGATTATTGTCCTCAACACCATCAGCTAGGTTCTTAAATAAATTCTAAGGCAGTCTTTATTGCATAGATGCCCAAACAAGGAGGCTTGATCAAAACTTGTCTGAATTTTGGAAGCTTTCAAATGAGACCTTAAACACTGCAGTTAAGGTAAATCCATTCCTGTGTAATCCAATCCTTTGTACCCATTTCCAGATCGTTAAGCCCTACATCGATTTTTTAACAAGTCCCGTCTATGATGTAGCTAATTTCCACGCTGCGTTGGCAATTCTTACTACATTTGTACATGTAAGACAACACAAACCTGTTAACATAAGCATATGCTATAGAAAGATGGAAAATGGCCTCTGCTGGAATAGTTTGACCTCGTTAGTAACAGTCCCACTTAACTGCATTTTTTTTAACACTAACAGTTACCTTCCTTCGCAGCACTACTCCACTGAATACAATTTGTCTGGAATAGTTTGTCCTCATCTACATTATACCACAACCTCTTGTTTTCATTTTGTATTTCTGTATTGCAGACAAGTCATTCACTCCAAGGACCTCTGAAGGCCAGATTGACAAAACCTGTAACTTCTCCTAACTCTACTGTCTTGTACGAAAAAATAACAAGAACCATTTGGAATCCATAAATATCCACAACAGATTATTTTGTTCTTCCCTTTTAAATGAAAATATATTACTTATTTTCTAAAGTTTGTTTACTAGATAACATATATTCTCTGCACAAATAGTACAGAGAAAGAAAAAGCCACAATACATAAAACTGAGCAAGTTGGGTCTATGAATAAGTCAGAACTTCACTGTTGAGTCTGGGTGGGCAGAGATAGGAAATTTATGTTTAATATTTCAGTATTTTCCTCTCCCACTGATTAATTAAATTAAACTAGTTTATAACCCCAGATTGTGTGGTTTTCTCCTGTAAACAATTCATTTGCTTTTATTGACAATGCTCTGTAGGGAACATTTTATAGGAGTTCCTAATTTTATAAGAAGGGTGGTAAAATTAAACAACTTCTGAAATTATAAGTTATGACACATTGTGTCTTTTAATTTTTCTAGATATATTTTTAAAAAAGTGAACGGCCAGGAACAATGATTTTTTTTTTTTCCATTTAAAGATCATGTGAAACTTAGAAAAACAGTTCCGATTTTCTGTACAGTAAAATGGTTCTGATTTTATGTACAGGTTACTAAAGAAGCAGAAGGGCTGGAGAAAACACCATTCCCACAGTATTCCCTACCACTAGCATTTCTCAACAGGAGAGATGAGAAGGAACATTTTGTCCTTTATTGAAAGTGACAAAAGTTTTTCTATTTTGTCTTAACTTTCGTATTTACTATCTCATAAGTGACTGACAATTTGCCAAGTGGATGAGTGAAGACAAGCACTTATATCCAATAAATTATTCCACCTACAAGTTCAGGACTGCATTCAGCTTTCTGTGTATTTCATTATTTGGCCTTTTTGAGTGTAATCTAAAATCTAGTGTTCAGTGACAAACACTCTCCAAACAGCAGTTTTGAAAATTTTTTCATGTGCCGGGACCGGATCCAAAACATCCTTTGCCTGAGGAAGGATTCACTAGACTGCTAGTCTAGTCGCTGGAGGCAGCCAGAGAGGAGGCTGTGGGGGAGACCCTGCCCCTATCCACACAGCCTACACAGCCCTGAGTCAGAGGGACAAAAGCCCTCTTAATACTCTGTAAAGTGGAGGTAATTATATCAATTTCTTTAAAACCCAGAGCCCAGTTCAGTCTTACTTTAAACTGATGCTGAAAGCAAAAGCAGAAGATCCAGATCATTTATTTGAAAAGCTGACCAGATTCCTAAATACCAAGAAACATGTTTAGCCACCAGGCTATGAGGTTTTCTGGTTGAATAGGAGGATGTGCAATCACTTCTCTTCCAGGAAGAAAATGTTCTGTGTTGCAATCTTTTAGATTATTTCTGTGGTTTATGTTGACTAACAATAGAATAGCTATGTAAGGAAATCAGGATGTTCTCCTTCCCAAACAAAGACCACTGAATTTGAATCACCTAGTTTTGCATTGGATCAAGCTGTAGATCTAAGCTGTTTTTTTTCCACAGAGAAAGATCAGTTTGCAATAGGGAAAAAAATAGTCTATTCAAATTCTACAGCAGCTTGCACTAAAGACAAGATAAAGGAAAAGTGTCAGTCATGGATGGCCAAAATTAATGTTATGTATCTTTCATGAAGACAATGTTAAAATTCATATTTTAAAATGGCTCTTTTCATTTTAAAATTAATTTAAAAGAATAAAAATTGTTAAGAGGGTTAAATAATTTGAAAATTTGAAATTCCATATCAGATTATATAAAATTATATAAATGTGTTCATTTCATTGACAAATTCTGATTTGATTTGACGTGAACTGATTTTTCCAATTTTTTGGTTCAGCAACAACACATTAAAAAAAAAAAAAGAAGAAGAAAAAGATAAAAAACCAAAACCTACACACATTGTTCTCCTAGCTGTAGCTCTAGTGGAGATTTTCTATAGTTTTTGTTTGCTGAGATAGAGTAGGAGATAATACTTATTAGTTCTCAGACTCCAAACTCACAGCCACTGTTAATTTATTTTCATGACTCTGAGTGCAATCCTGAAAAAATTGAATCCCTCAGTGCTTAATGGAAACAAGAAATTTTAAGCCTGACAACAATTTTTTAAGACTGAGGCCTTTATGTAAAAGGTTAGTAAGGCTTAAGAGGATATGTGATATTTTTATATGTATATATATATATATATACACCATTGTGTTTCAAAAGGAACTTAAGAAATGGAAGCCATTATAGTTCCTTGCTTCTGTATACTGACACACTATTTTGTAAGGAAAAGATCAGCATTAGAACAGGATGAGAGCACTTCTAAGGTCTCTGAGGTTAGGTATGCTTTACCCCCAAGATACTAAATGGTTTAGGGTTTTTTGACAGGTGAGTATTACTGGTATTCAAATATCTGCTTGTGTTTGGTTCCCAGTCATAACTAAATTTAAAAATTTATTTTACTGACCACAAAGTACATGGCTGTAGGAATATTATTCTTTTCACTTTTTGTATAACTATCTCTTTATTTCCCATCTCTTCTAGTCATTCCCACTCCTCAAAATTACCCACACACTCCTATGGCATTGTTCCAGTTTCGACCAGGATAGAGTTAATTTTCTTTCTAGTAACTGGTATAGTGTTATGTTTTAGATTTAGTATGAGAAGAATGTTGATTACACACTAATGTTTTCAGTTGTTGCTAAGTAGTGTTTAGACTAAAAGTCAAGGATTTTTCAGCTTCTCATGTCCAGCCAGCAAGAAGGCTGGAGGGGCACAAGATGTTGGGAGGGGACACAGCCAGGACAGCTGACCCGAACTGGCCAACGGGATATTCCATAGCATGTGACGTCATGTCCAGTGTACAAACTGGGGGGAGTTGGCCTGGGATGGGGCGGGGGGCAGATCGCTGCTCGGGAACCAACTGATCATCGGTTGGCGAGTGGTGATGCATCACTTGTTTTGTATATTCCAATTCTTTTATTAGTAGTAGTATTATCATTTTATTATTGTTATTATAATCATTATTATTTTCTTCCTTTCTGTTCTATTAAACTGTTCTTATCTCAACCCACAAGTTTTACTTTTTTTCCTGATTCTCTCCCCCATCCCACTGGGGGGGGGGGAAGTGAGTGAGTGGCTGCGTGGTGCTTAGTTGCTGGCTGGGGTTAAATCACAACAGGCATCCAACAGCTCCACATGTCCCGCCCATGAAATGAACTTTCAATGTAATCTCTTCCAGCATAAATAATCTTAAATCTCCTAGTAGCAATTCATTTTGTTTAGCATTTTACATAGTGTCTAATTTTTTCTTGTTTCACCAACAAGGACATCTGCTTCTGTGCAGAGGAAGTAGATTCTCATCCCATAAAAAATGTCCACTTTGTTATTTTGTTAGTTTTTCCTTTGGGGTATGGCAGAGATCCAAGGATAGTTATGTTCTCTCGTTTTCAATCAGCTAACTCCCACAGAGAACACTGCAAGCATAGTGATTTCTCAGCAGTTCCCTGAGATTTCTCCTTTCTTCCCAGACTATCCTCACAAACACCTCTCCACCTTTACAGGCTGCCTTTCATTATATCAAAATATTCCCAAGGTAACTAGAATAGTACTTCCCTTCCCTTTAGACCACATTTCTGATGTCACCATTACACCATTGTTACCATCAGAAACTCTGTTAATCTAACCCACAGTCAGAGTAGCAAACTCAGCAGACACCATGCAGGCTTTGATAAATCTGATGATCAATTTGACTTCCATCTGGAGTTGGCATCTTATATCACATCACCCTTCATCTATGTACATCTGTGGTGAGTAATGGCTCCAACACATGGGAACAGAGTGTTACCTTCTGTCATATGGCAGAAGGCAAAATAATGATGATACTACATAAGGTTAATTTCAGCTGTGCTCAATATAGAATTTCTACTTTATGTGTTTAGGATCATGCATTTTGAACTGTGTATGTGAACATGTAAGCACCATTCACATTCATTTTTCACTAACTGTGGACCTTGACTTGAAGCTGCTACAGAGACATGCTAAGGAAAATGATCATTTCCATCCATCTGGGAATCAACCCTGGATTCAACTGAAGAGGGATGAAACTGCAACCTGTGTATCTCGATTTAAGTCTTGCTGCAAATCTCACAGGAGACAAATGAAGTATTTCCACTGAATATCCTGGATCCATACACTAATCCAAACTGATCTGCTGTTTCTAAGAGCCATCAGTTTCACTCTTCAAGATTTCAGGTTTTCTTAATTTCTCCCTTCTTGTTATTATACACTGAAACAACTTCAAAAGCAAATTAACAAAGTGCAGCAGTGACAGTTTGAAGTGATGCCAAATATGAAGGAGCATAAATTTAACAGTTTTCATTAACACAAGAATATTCACTAAACATTTTTCTATACTAGATGAAATATTCTGTGCAATAAAATTAAATCCATCCTGACAGTGACCCACAAATAACCTGTTTCTATAGTCCCTTTGCTATTCAGCTAGGCCTCCTGGTGGTGCAGAGCTGTCGTTCATTAATTTTACTGATTGCATAATGAGAAAAAGTCATGCAGCTTTGAATATTAAAAGCTGTAGGTCGATTAATCACCATTTTTAAAATAAAGAGAGATAAAAATACAAGGCAACGTGAGAACCAACAGGAAATTTGTATCTAGTGAGGGAGAAAGGGAATTTCACCTGCTGATTCCCAGAGTATCATGTACTTGGCTCAGTAAGTGGGCTGAGAAAGGAGACAATAATTTTTATTGGTTTTGAACGAGCATTTACAAATGGAGATATTTATCAATTTTGGATCTAATGCCTACAGTTACAAGGAAACACATCTAGAAAGATTGTCTGGTTACAAAAGATGCTTAAATCCTTGGAACCACTCTCCTAATACAGTACAGTGTTCAGACTCTCACCTAGATCTAGGCAACCACGTCCCTGATTTTGCTAATACTTTATGTTCTCTGGACCACATACAAAAGGAGAAAAGCAGTAATGTCATCTTTACTCCAAAGAAGACAGCTGCATGTTATAATGTGGCACAGGTAATACTACTTATCTCAAACACCCGTTATTATTCAGCTATTCAAACTTCTCATCCACTTGTCCAACACGCTATCAAATTCAACTCAAAATATTTTCCCTATCATCTCAAAACTTCCACTTTTTGTTTTTATGACACCTAGAATACACATGAAGTAGCTGGGTCCTCAAAGCCATCACACCAACTTTTCTCCACCCCACACCTCAGCCCCTTAGAATATAAAGGTCCTTGCGACAATACAGGCTGGGGATTAGCTGTGCTGGAAAGGCTCTGGGAGCCCCGGGCAGGCAGCTCACAACTCCTGAGCGTGAGCCAGCAGCATATCCCAGCAGCAAAGATGCCCAACAGCAGCACCCTGGGCTGCACTAATACAATATTGGGTTAAGTGGCTATTCACCTACTCATTAGATGACATATAGATTAGACCACACGTAGGTGGTCAAACGCTGGGACCTCCCAACACAGGGAAGATATCGACAAACTGGAGCAAGTTCAGAAAAGGGACCGCAGGGTGGTTGAGGCTGGAGCACTTGCCCTGTGAGAAGAGGCTGAGGGACCAGGGCTGGTTCAGCCTGAGGAGAAGGCAGCTTCAGTTGGGAGGCCATTGAGGGAGGCTCAGAATGGATAAGAAGAGACTGTTTTCACCATGAGAACAGCCAAGCGTGGGAATAACTTGCCCAGAGTTTACACAGGCTCCGTCCTTTGACATTTTCCAGACCCAGCCGGCTAAAGCCCCAAACAACTGTGTCTGATCTCAGACCGGCCCCTCCTTTAAGCAGGAGGTTGGACTAGACACCTCCTGAGGCCCCTTCTTACCCCAGCTGTCCTACACTATCAAGTCTCCATCATTTAACCTAATTTGGGTTGTCACAATAAGGAACAAGAGTCCATATCTCAGCTAGCTAAGACTAAGCTATTAAGAGTTTTCTAGATATTTAGATACTTTTAACATAAGTCAAGTCATCTGGTGAAAAGCCCTAACTTCAGACAGTCCATGATGAAACTGTTTCAGTACAAACAGGTACTTTTTTTAAACTATGTAAATGTAAAAAGAATTATACCTTGAACATACAAGAAAAATCAGGTAACATGATGCCACAATCACAGACAAGCTCCCATAAACAAAGCATCTTATTTAAATAACCACTTAGAGGACAGGGAGAGGTGCAGCGATGGCTTTGACAGCTTAAAAAAGTCCAGCTATTTGTAATAAAAATGATTTTCAAACTCAATATATACAATTATTCAGAAATGCAGATATAGTAATAGCCAATTCTCCAACTTGCACACTCTAGGTAGTACAGACTATCTTTATTTTGTCTGGTTTTATTTAAGTAAGGGAATTACATTGCTTAAATGCATTTGTCTCCCTTAAGTAACTTTTGCAGAGATATATTCAAACATATCATACATAAAACAAGAACTAGGTAGGTAAATGCACTCTGCTTTACGACTCTGCCTCTGCAGTTGTCTACTTAATAACTGTTACCCAAGCATTGGTACTGCAAGCCACAAGCAACTCTGACCTGGCCTTTTCCTAATGAATTAGAAAAAAGGATATTAAAATTTATAAAGCATACTTTAATGGTATTCATGTGAGGCATATGCACCCAGACAAATTACTTTAGTACAGAATGTTTACAGCCTTCCTGTATCTTACTTGCAAGTGCATTTTAATCTCTGCAACATATGGCTCTGTATATGCACATGTGATTTGGAATCCATTTCTGTTAATTTCTCATAAGTTAAAGTTTGAAAACAATTATAAGAATGTATCTATAGAGGGAAAACAATAACCTACATTTTAATATTTTGAAAAAGGCATATTAGGAGTAATTGATCACAGTTACAGATACAGTTCTTCATAAGTAACTTTGAATGTACAAGGCTAGAAACTCAACTGAAATAAAAATGTTCTTCCAAGGACACCAGGATTATCACAGAAAGGGCCCAAAAAAGGATATTTTTTTTCTATGAAAAGCAGCATACTCAACAAGTCTTCCTACCTGTATTATAGCAGTTTATAAAAGTGCATACCATTCCTCCCTTATAAGCCAAGCACTATTAAAGAGACTACTTCAAGTACAGTTTGTGCTAGAAGAACATAATCAAAGAAACAAGACTTTTGGACAATTACAAAAAATGTTCTGCACAACTGTTGACAGAAACAATCTATCATCTAAGAATTTTTTTCAAAGCAAAAACCTTCAGCCTGTCAAGTCTTACATTTCCTAACTTCTGGCTGGTTTTTTTTTTGTTTGTTTTTTTTTTTTTCTTTCTGCTGTTCTCAGTGATTATGGTTGACAACACCTTGTAATACTTGTCCCATCCTACGTGTCTTCCATGCATTTTTTATCCACTGAGCTGTAACATAATGACCTGTATGTAAGTAGTTGTAGACAAACCGAAATCTATACATTTCATGTCATGTGTTCATGAAAATTTTATGATGTCTATTAGCACAGGTTTCCTAGCTTTAGCCAGCTCCCAAGGTTATTTTTCCTGATTTTGGCACATTCATGCCAAACAGTATTTGAGCAGGAATCTCTGTGCATGTCAATTACCTTCTTTGAACTGCCTAGACTGTTCTATTTTTATCTCCCATGTGACCCATGGAATAAAACCAAGATGAGTAAAAGTCTAATAGGTAGCAAGTCCCACAATAAACTTACAGAAATAGTGAGGAGGTACTGTTCCATTATCACTAGCATTAAATGCATAGGAAACATGTCTCTGCTGGACCAATTCGGGAGCATGGCACAACACCTTTACAAAGCTCTTCGATTTGTACGCACCTCCGTGCTGTGGGCATGTACAAATCAAATGTCTTCAGCACAGAGGTGCATAAATAATCAACTTCATCTGCTGCAATTAGAGCTCACTATTCATGCAGCATAATTACACAGCCAATACCACACAGTGCAGAAGGCAATCACATGCCACTGTAAACAGAAACTATAAAGAACTTTAGCTGACATTTTTGTGTTTACCCATTCCACTTGCTTCTTTCTCGTTCTTTACTCTAATGGGAAATTTTGTCTTAATCTAATTTAAATAGGATTTAAATACCATTGGCTGTGAGTTTACAGCAACATATGTTTATATTTTCATCCAACTCATTTAGTTTTCCTCTGCTTAACAACCCTGCCAAAGTTGTTCTTTTTCAAACAATGAATTAATTCAGAGAATGATTGTTTATAGTGAGATCTTCTGTTAATTCTGACATACGCCAAAAGGCCACAAGTTGTGACTAAAAAATATATCAATATCAAAGCTTTAATTAGTTCTATACTGCTTATATATTACCAAACAGAAGCAGGGCTAAAAATCAAATAAAGCGGTTCAAATACGAATGGGGGGAAAGTACAATGCTTTGAAAAGCAGAGAGGGTCACATCAATGTTGAATATGTCCTGGTCACCTTTAAACTTTCTGAAAATTTTGCTATCACTGGGGTAGAAAAAAGACAAACATATCAGTTTCTTTATATACATTTAAAATATAAATCTGGACACAGATGGACAGATATTTTATTGTTCTGGTTCAATTAAAGATTAGAGTTTCCATAATTAGAAAAGGTGCTTAGGCTTGATCTATACAAGAAAACCATACTTAAGCTAAACAAGTTAGTATAGTTAAATTATTTGAGTTAAATCAATATAAAGTGCCCTTAAGTCGCTTTCTTACAATCTGTTTCTTTTGAGTTAGAAAGCCAGAGACGAGCATTATGACATATAGTCAACTCACATTTGTTTGAAAGTTTCTTTTGGGAAGAAAATCTAGGGTTTTTTATCAGTAGACAATTTCAAACATGGATTCTGAAGCACTGCTACTATGCTACCAGGTAGAAATATCTAGAATGTTGTGAATTGCTAAACCCAAGCAATATATTGTATAGCCTGGTTACTGAAAACTTGTAAAGCCTTAAGTGAATTCATTGGTCGTTGGGTGCTGCCGATAACATTACACCACCACACCTACAATGATTTAAAGAAAGATTCTGAAGATGAAGTTTAACTTCTAGAAACCCATTTTCTTCCTGACAATTAGAGTATTTGTTCTTTCAATGAAGGTTTATAGAAAGGTATTTATCTACCCTGCTGTGACTGAAGAAATCTCACATGGAAGTACTGAGTATTGAGGAGTGCTATTCCACCCATTCCAACTTGGTTGTTAATAGTATACCAGGATACCAGGTAACTGAAAGAGACTCTTTGGTTGCTATTGTAGTGAGTGGATCTCTCTTTTTCTGCTGTTGCAACTTTCTGCTGATTGACTGAATTATGTAAATGTATAGACACATATGTTAATTTGATTATCCAAACAACTTTTTAGCAGAAAGTAATTTGCTTTAGTAATAACTACAGTAGTAGTGGAACTAAGAATAACACCTCAAGGTATTAAGTCCTTTTCCTCTCTAATAGAGATGCTAAATGTTAACTGTTTGCATGAAATGCTTGAAAACATACTTCCATTTCTCAGAGACAACTGTCGACCTTATAAACAAGCAAAGGGAACACTGAACCCACTTCAAATAGTAAAGAAGGTAACTGTATTAAGCTTTAAGAGTTTGAGCTACTTCTTTGCAAAATATGAAAAAAAGGGTGAGGTCAGTCAACTGAGCTTGCATTCAAAATATGATCTGGAATGCTGGCAGACAGAACTACTTACTTGGAAAACTCAATTTTTTAAAATTTTTTTTTCCCTGCTTTTTAAGTATTTAGGGTGTCCTGCAGTGATCTCTTCATGTTTAGCTTATTCAGGCAGATTAATAGAAATAATGTAAAATAATACATAAATTCGCTTCTCTGTATCAAGTACCTTCTATATTTACTAAGGGAAAACACTTTCCATTTCTAGGAGGTATCTTAACCTCAGTTTCTGCTGGTCTTTCTGTGGCTGATAACAATGTCTATGCATTTCTCCAAAAACCACTTCACTATTTTGTGATCCTTCCACTTAACCATTCTGCTTCCCATTTGCCCATCACTCAAAGAAAAGTGTTCAGAAAAAGAAACCACAAGACTATTCTAATTAAAGCCCTCTAACAACACAAACTTATCTTTTGTTACCAACATGAAGAACAAGTGGCAAATGAAAAGTAGAAAGATCATTACGAGGTAAAGTTACTGAGACTGAGATGTAGCATATAGCCCCAGTTCTGCCATGTATCTCCTGAACTTCTGTGAACCAGCTGAGTCACTTGAGTTCTCTGTGCTTCAGCCAGCTTCACAATGAGGAATAGTATTCTTTTTCTTCAGCACCTTTAGTCTGAGCTCTTCAACGGCTGTCTCCTCTCTCTGTACAATGCTTAGCACAGTGGAGCCCAGTCTTTTGCCATTAATAATAAATATAAATAATCATTAGAAAACTCAAAATCATAGAGAACTGTCGTGGTCGAGACGGACAAACGACAAGTATGCATTCTTATAGGACAAGCAAAGAAGGTTTTTTTATGACTACAAGCCAGCAGATTTATACCCATTATACTTGTTACCGTGTACATATGTCTGTCCCTTATTGGTCAGAAAGTTGTCAGAAGTTGTTTTTCTCACCCCTCATTGGGAGACTTTTTCAGGTTCCTTATCACAACTGCAAATGGTCAACAAATTCCTTAAACTTAGTTTCCCAGGCATGCTTCTCATCCTTTCTTGTTCTCTCACGGGAACACTGCAATCTTGTCAAGGTCAATATCCTCCCCAGGCCCCTCGGTCCAGCCGAGGTCCTCCACAGAGAACTCTTAAGAATTTAGATCTACAAATTTTTAAACATTTTTTAATTTATTAATTATAAATCTAATAATCAAATGGCAGTTCATAGACCCTAGGACTCCGAAGTTTATCCTGTTCTCTCTAAGATGCCCAGAAGATTTTATTGCCTGTCTGTCCTGTACTGGGCATCAAAGGAAAATAATGTTTTTCCTTGTCCTGTAAAGTGAATTTCCAATTGAAATTCAACAGTGCAATCCCATTCAAAATGGCTCTAATATAATTTGAAGTACATTAATTTGACTTGGTTACCTGTTTTGTTAATTAAACTGATGAGGCAATTTATTTGCTCATTCCAGGCCTGACATTAAATGACATTTCATGTGACATCCGATATTTTTATGTTAATTGAATAACTTTTGATTTGTATATACCATGCTGATTTGTGTAGTACATAAGTGTCAGAGAAAAAAATCATATCTGCAAATAATGAGTAATCTAAGTGATTTACAAGTAGAGTTACTAGCATTTTGAGCACAGGTGGCTGTTTATTTTTAGATTTTGTAAGGACTGTAGATGAACTGTCACTCCAAACTGCTATTTTTAATATCATTTTGGAAATCAGAAATGCAGAATGCAATGCTGGGTGTTTCTATATTAATAAAGCACTTCTAAGAATAGTGTTTCTTTCCATTAGTTGTTCTTGCAGAACTAGGCCAGTAGAACCATTCCTTGAGATTAAAAGAATGCTGATAAGTTTTTGTCTTTATGAGTATTTGATTCTTATGCAAGAAAGACAGGCTTTAAGAGTTTATTTCTATGAAGCATATATTTTAATCCACTTTTGCATGGAGCATGTGGAAATTCCTGAAGTTCCTTCTATTTTAAACACCACTACTGGCTGGAAAAATAAAACCACCATGACACCTGTAGCTGATATTTTCTTCGGCATAAAATTTGGTATATTCATTATGCTTGGATAAGATTTTATGGCATCACTAGCCACAAAGTAAGACTAATCAGTAGGTCTTTATTCTGTATGAACAACTGAGGAGAAATTCCTCGTTCTGATTGAAGTTTCCAAAAAAAGAAACAAACACCAAAAGTAACCTCTTCCCTTCCCCCCACCTCAACTTCCATGAGTGTGCTTTTCATGTGTTTCTCAGTTGGGAACACTAATATAGTCTCTGTTTCAACAGTAACTGAATAGGCTTTTCTTATTTGAGCCACCCTGGGAACTGCCTCCTATTAACTTGTTTCAGGATTTCTTGGTCATGGGGAAAAACTTCCCATATCCAGATTTTCTTCCACGTAAAATCAGGTGAGACTCTGTAGTCATTAATAGGAATATATTGGAATCTCTGCCCCAATTCCCACTCTTCATAAAGGGCATCATAAAACTTATGTGGGAACAAAAAACCAAAAAAACAAAACCCAAACCAAACCCCAAATAGTCTTTTAACATAGCAGTTACTAAAATGGAAAATGATATTTAAAAGCTTGCATAGCACCAGAAAAAGATACATATATTTCCACTCATAATAGACCTCTGATATCCCTGGGAAGCTGAAGTAAGTAAATTAGTACATATTTATTATATCCTTTATTATATATTAATCACATAATATAGTTCACTGGAGCTTGCAACCTTGGAGATGTACAGATTTTGAAGAGAGTGCCTTGAAGTGACTCAAGCATGTTGTCTTTTCATTTTATTCCTTAAATGGCTGCACTGAGGAAAGAGTCATAACAGTTGGCCTTTATTCAAATTAGGAATTAAATGTTTAAAAATGAAAGACTTCTTTCTAAAATATTTAACATGCTGGAATACAAACTAGTTTCCTGGCACCAGTTTAGTATC